>NW_026138357.1:0-23699 GCF_025592945.1 Manacus candei
GCTGTACGGGAGAGGCGGGGCGGCCCCTCGGACACGGCCGCAATTAGGCCGCGGGTCTAATTAGGCCACGCCACGCCCCCGACAGCGCCCGTGGCCGCGGGGGAGGACGGAGAGAGCAGCGTCGTGAGCTCCGACAGAGCCAGCGCCGCCGCCTCGGCCTTCCCTTCCATCTCCCCCCTCCTTCTTCTCCGCCGCCGCCATTGCTGCCGCGCCGGCGTTGCTCGGCAACCGCGCGATGGGCGGGTCTGACAGCCAATCACACGCGGAGGCGGAGGGCGTGAGCCAATGGGCTGCCAATGGAGGCGGGACATGGGAAGGGAAGGCTGTACGGGAGAGGCGGGGCGGCCCCTCGGACACGGCCGCAATTACGCCACGGGTCTAGTTAGGCCACGCCACGCCCCGACAGCGCCGCGGCCGCGGGGGAGGGACGGAGAGAGCAGCGTCGTGAGCTCCGACAGAGCCGCCGCCTCCTCGGCCTTGCCCTCCATGTGTTCCTCCTTCTTCGCCGCCGCCGCCGCCATTGCTGCCGCGCCGGCGTTGCTCGGCAACCGCGCGATGGGCGGGTGTAGCAGCCAATCACACGCGGAGGCGGAGGGCCGCGAGCCAATGGGCTGCTAGCGGGGGCGGGACACGGGGAAGGGAGGGTTGTACGGGAGAGGCGGGGCGGCCCCTCGGACACGACCACAATTAGGCCACGGGTCTAGTTAGGCCACGCCACGCCCCGACAGCGCCGCGGCCGCTGGGGAGGACGGAGACAGCAGCGCCGTGAGCTCCGACAGAGCCAGCGCCGTCGTCTCCTCGGCCTTGCCCTCCATGTGTGCCTCCTTCTTCGCCGCCGTCGCCATTGCTGCCGCGCCGGCGTTGCTCGGCAACCGCGCGATGGGCGGGTCTAACAACCAATCACACGCGGAGGCGGAGGGCGTGAGCCAATGGGCTGCCAGCGGGGGCGGGACATGGGGAAGGGAGAGCTGTACGGGAAAAGGCGGGACGGCCCCTCGGACACGGCCGCAATTAGGCCGCGGGTCTCATTAGGCCACGCCACGCCTCGGCAGCGCCGGGGGAGCCTTGGTCGGGGCCGCCACCGACATCTCGGCCGCCCCTGGGGCCAGCAGCGCCCTCAGCTCCGGCACCGCCAGCTCCGCCATGGCGGGGAGCACACAAGGCGGCGTCGCCCGGCAACCGCCGTGACGGGCGGGCCTAACAGCCAATCAGAGCCGCGTATATAGAAAGGAAAAAGAGATAAGCCAATGGAATGCGGATGCGCCGCCGGAAGGGGAGGGGCATGGGGGAAGAGGCATTCTGGGAAGGGAAGTCCGTACGGAACCACCCGGAAGCGGCGCAGGGACCGGGGTCGGGATCAGGATCGGGATCAGGACCGGGATCGGGATTAAGGGGGGCCCGGACCCCTCCAGGCTCGGCCGGGGATGTTCCACGGGATCGCGGGCCCGGCCGGGATGGGCGGTGAGAGCCGGGGCGGGGGGGAGAGTCCCGGAGGTTCCCGGTGAGGGGTCTCCGGGAGGTTCCTGGCGTTTCCCGGAGGGTCCCCGGGCTCCCACCCCCCTCTAACGCCGCCCCCCCTTCCCTTCGCAGCCCCCGGGAACAAACCGGAGCTGTACGAGGTGAGCGGGACCCCCTCCACACCCCACACCCCAAACTGGGGCCGGTCCTGGGGTCGCCCCCCCGTGACTGACCCCCCCATTGTCCCCCCGGGACTGACCCCCCGTGACCGACCCCCCCCCCCCATTGTCCCCCCGTGACCGACCCCCCCCGTGACCGACCCCCCCATTGTCCCCCCGGGACTGACCCCCCCGTGTCCCCCCGCAGGAGGTGAAGCTCTACAAGAACGCCCGGGAGAGGGAGAAGTGAGTGAGGAGCGTGGGGGGGGGTCCCGGGATTTTGGGGAGGGGTGGGTGGGATTTGGGGGGGGGGGGGGGGGGAAGATCCCCCGGTCCCACCTCCGGGCCCGGGGGGAGCGGGGGGGCTGGGAGAGGGAGGGTTTGGGGCACCGGGGGTGGCACCGGACCCCCTTTTCCATTGGGGGCATTCCTGGGACCCCCTTTCCCCATCAACAGCCCCCCCTGTGTCCATCCCAGACCCCTCCTGGGACCCCCTTCTCCATCCCAGACCCTCCTGTGTCCATCCCTGTCCCCTCCTGGGACCCCCTTTTCCATCCCAGTCCACTCCTGGGACCCCCTTCCCTATCAACAGCCCCCCGTGTCCATCCCAGTCCCCTCCTGGGACCCCCTTCCCCATCCCAGACCCCCCTTCTCCATCCCAGACCCCTCCTGGGACCCCCTTCCCCATCCCAGTCCACTCCTGGGACCCCCTTCTCCATCAACAGCCCTGCTGCGTCCATCCCAGTCCCCTCCTGGGACCCTCTTCCCCATCCCAGTCCCCTCCTGGGACCCTCTTCCCCATCCCAGTCCCCTCCTGGGACCCTCTTCCCCATCCCAGTCCCCTCCTGGGACCCCCTTCTCCATCCCAGACCCCTCCTGGGACCCCCTTCCCCATCCCAGTCCCCTCCTGGGACCCCCTTCTCCATCCCAGTCCCCTCCTGGGACCCCCTTTTCCATCCCAGTCCACTCCTGGGACCCCCTTCCCTATCAACAGCCCCCCGTGTCCATCCCAGTCCCCTCCTGGGACCCCCTTCCCCATCCCAGACCCCCCTTCTCCATCCCAGACCCCTCCTGGGACCCCCTTCCCCATCCCAGTCCACTCCTGGGACCCCCTTCTCCATCAACAGCCCTGCTGCGTCCATCCCAGTCCCCTCCTGGGACCCTCTTCCCCATCCCAGTCCCCTCCTGGGACCCTCTTCCCCATCCCAGTCCCCTCCTGGGACCCTCTTCCCCATCCCAGTCCCCTCCTGGGACCCCCTTCTCCATCCCAGACCCCTCCTGGGACCCCCTTCCCCATCCCAGTCCCCTCCTGGGACCCCCTTCTCCATCCCAGTCCCCTCCTGGGACCCCCTTTTCCATCCCAGTCCCCTCCTGGGACCTCCTTCTCCATCCCAGTCCCCTCCTGGGACCCCCTTTTCCATCCCAGTCCCCTCCTGGGACCTCCTTCTCCATCCCAGACCCCTCCTGGTCCCCTCTCCTCCTTCCTGGTCCGTCCCAGGACAATGTTCTCCATCCTGGTCCCCTTTCCTCCTTCCTGGTCCATCCCAGGACAATGTTCTCCACCCTGGTCACTCCTGGGACACCACTGTCCATCCTGGTCCCTGCTCTCCCTCTGGAACCCCCTTCTCCATCACCATCTCCCAGTGGTCCATCCTGATCCCTCCTGGGACACCACTGTCCATCCTGGTCCCTCCTGGGACAACTTTCTCCATCCTGGTCCCCTCTCCTCCTTCCCGGTCCCTCCTGGGACAATGTTCTGCATCCTGGTCCATCCCAGGACAACTTTCTCCATCCTGGTCCATCCCAGGACAACTTTCTCCATCCTGGTCCCCTTCTCTCCATCCTGGTCCATCCCAGGACAATGTTCTCCACCCTGGTCCCCTCTCCTCCTTCCCAGTCCATCCCAGGACAATGTTCTCCACCCTGGTCCCCTTTCCTCCATCCTGGTCCCCTCTCCTCCTTCCTGGTCCATCCCAGGACAATGTTCTCCATCCTGGTCCATCCCAGGACAATGTTCTCCATCCTGGTCCACCCCAGGACAATGTTCTCCACCCTGGTCCCTCCAGGGACACCACTGTCCCTCCTGGTCCTTCCTGGAGCCCCCTTTTCCATCACCATCCCCCTGTTGTCCATCCTGGTCCTCTTCTCTCCCTTGTGTTCCTTCCTGGGATATTTTTCATCCCGGGACAACGTTCTCCATCACCACCCTCCCTTCTCTCCATTGTGTTCCTGGGATATTCTTCATCTTGGAATATTTTCCATCCTGGGATATTCTTCATTCTGGGATATTCTCCATCCCAGGACAACGTTCTCCATCCCCATCCTCCCTTCTCCCTTGTGTTCCCTCCTGGGACTCCACTGCCCACCCTGTCCCTCCCTTCCCAGCCATGGCCCTTCCCAGCTCCCTGTGCTCCATCCCAGTCCCTTTCCCAGGACATGAACATCCATCCCAGTCCCTTTCCCAGGACATGAACATCCCTCCCAGTCCTTTTCCTGGGACATGAACATCCCTCCCAGTCCCTTTCCCAGGACAAGGCTCATCCCTCCCAGTCCCTTTCCCAGGACATGAACATCCCTCCCAGTCCCTTTCCCAGGACAAGGCTCATCCCTCCCAGTCCCTTTCCCAGGACAAGGCTCATCCCTCCCAGTCCCTTTCCCAGGACATGAACATCCATCCCAGTCCCTTTCCCAGGACAAGGCCCATCCCTATCCCGGGACAAGGCCCATCCCTATCCCAGGACAAGGCCCATCCCTATCCCGGGACAAGGCCCATCCCTATCCCGGGACAAGGCCCATCCATCCCAGTCCCTTTCCCAGGACAAGGCCCATCCATCCCAGTCCCTTTCCCAGGACAAGGCCCATCCATCCCAGTCCCTTTCCCAGGACAAGGCCCATCCCTATCCCGGGACAAGGCCCTTCCCTCCCGTCCCCCCAGGTACGACAACATGGCCGAGCTGTTTGCGGTGGTGAAGACGCTGCAGGCCCTGGAGAAGGCCTACATCAAGGATTGTGTGACCCCCAACGAGTGAGTGGGACCCCCCTGCCCCCCATTCCCACTCCAGCCCTACATCAAGGACTGTGTGACCCCTAATGAGTGAGTGGGACCCCCCTGTGCCCCCATTCCCACTCCAGCCCTACATCAAGGATTGTGTGACCCCCAACGAGTGAGTGGGACCCCCCTGCCCCCCATTCCCACTCCAGCCCTACATCAAGGACTGTGTGACCCCTAATGAGTGAGTGGGACCCCCCTGCCCCCCATTCCCACTCCAGCCCTACATCAAGGATTGTGTGACCCCTAATGAGTGAGTGGGACCCCCCTGTGCCCCCATTCCCACTCCAGCCCTACATCAAGGATTGTGTGACCCCCAACGAGTGAGTGGGACCCCCCTGTGCCCCCATTCCCACTCCAGCCCTACATCAAGGACTGTGTGACCCCCAACGAGTGAGTGGGACCCCCCTGCCCCCCATTCCCACTCCAGCCCTACATCAAGGACTGTGTGACCCCCAACGAGTGAGTGGGACCCCCCTGTGCCCCCATTCCCACTCCAGCCCTACATCAAGGACTGTGTGACCCCTAATGAGTGAGTGTGGGATTTGGGGCATCCCAAATCCTTGGCATGGGATGGGACCCCCCCATGGCCTCCCCCCTGCCCCCCATTCCCACTCCAGCCCTACATCAAAGACTGTGTGACCCCCAATGAGTGAGTGTGGGACATCCCAAATCCTTGGGATGGGATGGGATCCCCCCATGGCCCCCCATTCCCACTCCAGCCCTACATCAAGGATTGTGTGACCCCTAATGAGTGAGTGGGACCCCCCTGCCCCCCATTCCCACTCCAGCCCTACATCAAGGATTGTGTGACCCCCAATGAGTGAGTGAGGGATCTGGGAACATCCCAAATCCTTGGGATGGGATGGGATCCCCCCCATGGCCCCCCATTGCCACTCCAGCCCTACATCAAGGACTGTGTGACCCCTAATGAGCGAGTGGGACCCCCCTGCCCCCCATTCCCACTCCAGCCCTACATCAAGGATTGTGTGACCCCCAACGAGTGAGTGTGGGATTTGGGGCATCCCAAATCCTTGGCATGGGATGGGATGGGATTGGGATGGGCAGGGATCCCCCCATGGCCCCCCCATTCCCACTCCAGCCCTACATCAAGGACTGTGTGACCCCCAATGAGTGAGTGGGACCCTCCCTGCCCCCCATTCCCACTCCAGCCCTACATCAAGGACTGTGTGACCCCCAATGAGTGAGTGTGGGGCATCCCAAATCCTTGGGATGGGATGGGACCCCCCCATGGCCTCCCCCCTGCTCCCCCCATTCCCACTCCAGCCCTACATTAAGGATTGTGTGACCCCCAATGAGTGAGTGAGGGATCTGGGAACATCCCAAATCCTTGGGATGGGATGGGACCCCCCCCATGGCCCCCCATTCCCACTCCAGCCCTACATCAAGGACTGTGTGACCCCTAATGAGTGAGTGGGACCCCCCCCATGGCCTCCCCCCTCCCTGTGCCCCCATTCCCACTGCAGCCCTACATCAAGGACTGTGTGACCCCCAATGAGTGAGTGTGGGACATCCCAAATCCTTGGGATGGGATGGGATCCCCCCATGGCCCCCCATTCCCACTCCAGCCCTACATCAAGGATTGTGTGACCCCCAAGGAGTGAGTGAGGGATCTGGGAACATCCCAAATCCTTGGGATGGGATGGGACCCCCCATTGTGCCCCCTCCCTGCCCCCCATTCCCACTCCAGCCCTACATCAAGGACTGTGTGACCCCCAACAAGTGAGTGTGGGGCATCCCAAATCTTGGGATGGGATGGGATGGGCAGGGACCCCCCATTGTGCCCCCTCCCTGCCCCTCATTCCCACTCCAGGCCTACATCAAGGATTGTGTGTCCCCTAATGAGTGAGTGTGGGACATCCCAAATCTTGGGATGGGCTGGGACACCCCCAATCCTTGGGATGGGCTGGGACACCCCAAATGCCTGGGATGGGCTGGGACACCCCAAATCCCTGGGATGGGCTGGGACACCCCAAATCCCTGGGATGGGCTGGGACACCCCAAATCCCTGGGACACCCCAAATCCTTGGGCTGGGCTGGGACACCCCAAATCCTTGGGCTGGGCTGGGACACCCCAAATCCCTGGGACACCCCAAATCCTTGGGATGGGCTGGGACACCCCAAACCCCCGGGCTGGGCTGGGACACCCCAAATCCCCGGGATGGGCTGGGACACCCCAAATCCTTGGGATGGGCTGGGACACCCCAAATCCCCGGGATGGGCTGGGACACCCCAAATCCCTGGGACACCCCAAATCCCTGGGACACCCCAAACCCCCAGGATGGGCTGGGACACCCCGCCCCCCCGTTGCAGGTACACGGCCGCCTGTTCCCGCCTCCTGGTGCAGTTCAAGGCCGCCCTGAAGCAGGTGCAGGGCTCCGAGATCAGCTCCATCGACGACTTCTGCCGCAAGTTCCGGGTGAGCCCCCCCGGGATCCCCCCCCGGGATTCCCCCCCGGGACCCCCCCCGGGATCCCCCCGGAATTCCGGGTGTCCGGGAGGGCTCCGTGTGCCACGGGCTGTCCCCTCCCCCAGCTGGACTGTCCCCTGGCCATGGAGAGGATCAAGGAGGACAGACCCATCACCATCAAGGACGACAAGGGCAACCTCAACCGCTGCATCGCCGACATCGTCTCCGTACGGAGCCGGGGGGGCGGGGATGGGGGAATGGGGGGGTTGGATCCCGGTGATCCCGTCCCGGTGATCCCATCCCGGTGATCCCATCCTGGTGATCCCGTCCCGGTGATCCCGTCCCAATGATCCCATCCCATTGATCCCATCCCATTGATCCCATCCCATTGATCCCATCCCAGTGATCTGATCCCATCCCATTGATCCCATCCCAATGATCCCATCCCAGTGATCCCATCCCAATGATCCCATCCTGGTGATCTGATCCCGGTGATCCTGTCCCGGTGATCTGATCCCAGTGATCCCATCCCATTGATCCCATCCCAGTGATCTGATCCCATCCCAATGATCCCATCCCAGTGATCCCACCCCATTGATCCCATCCCAATGATCCCATCCCAATGATCCCATCCCAGTGATCTGATCCCATCCCATTGATCCCATCCCAATGATCCCATCCCAGTGATCCCATCCCATTGATCCCATCCCAGTGATCCCATCCCAGTGATCCCATCCCATTGATCCCACCCCAATGATCCCATCCCATTGATCCCACCCCATTGATCCCATCCCAATGATCCCATCCCAATGATCCCATCCCACTGATCCCATCCCATTGATCCCATCCCATTGATCCCATCCCAGTGATCTGATCCCATCCCATTGATCCCATCCCAATGATCCCATCCCAGTGATCCCATCCCAATGATCCCATCCCGGTGATCTGATCCCGGTGATCCTGTCCCGGTGATCTGATCCCAGTGATCCCATCCCATTGATCCCATCCCAGTGATCTGATCCCATCCCATTGATCCCATCCCAATGATCCCATCCCATTGATCCCATCCCAATGATCCCATCCCAGTGATCCCATCCCAATGATCCCATCCCAATGATCCCATCCCAGTGATCCCATCCCAATGATCCCATCCCAATGATCCCATCCCATTGATCCCATCCCAATGATCCCATCCCAATGATCCCATCCCACTGATCCCATCCCATTGATCCCATCCCATTGATCCCATCCCAGTGATCTGATCCCATCCCATTGATCCCATCCCAATGATCCCATCCCAATGATCCCATCCCAATGATCCCATCCCAGTGATCTGATCCCATCCCATTGATCCCATCCCAATGATCCCATCCCATTGATCCCATCCCAGTGATCTGATCCCATCCCATTGATCCCATCCCAATGATCCCATCCCAATGATCCCATCCCAATGATCCCATCCCAGTGATCTGATCCCATCCCATTGATCCCATCCCAATGATCCCATCCCACTGATCCCATCCCAGTGATCTGATCCCATCCCATTGATCCCATCCCAATGATCCCATCCCATTGATCCCATCCCAATGATCCCATCCCAATGATCCCATCCCAATGATCCCATCCCAGTGATCTGATCCCATCCCATTGATCCCATCCCATTGATCCCATCCCAATGATCCCATCCCATTGATCCCATCCCATTGATCCCATCCTGGTGATCCCATCCCAATGATCCCATCCCATTGATCCCATCCTGGTGATCCCATCCCAATGATCCCATCCCAATGATCCCATCCCATTGATCCCATCCCATTGATCCCATCCCAATGATCCCATCCCAATGATCCCATCCCATTGATCCCATCCCAATGATCCCATCCCATTGATCCCATCCCAATGATCCCATCCCAATGATCCCATCCCAGTGATCCCATCCCAGTGATCCCATCCCAATGATCCCATCCCAATGATCCCATCCCATTGATCCCATCCCAATGATCCCATCCCAATGATCCCATCCCATTGATCCCACCCCATTGATCCCATCCCAATGATCCCATCCCATTGATCCCATCCCAATGATCCCATCCCACTGATCCCATCCCATTGATCCCATCCCATTGATCCCATCCCAGTGATCTGATCCCATCCCATTGATCCCATCCCAATGATCCCATCCCAGTGATCCCATCCCAATGATCCCATCCCGGTGATCTGATCCCGGTGATCCTGTCCCGGTGATCTGATCCCAGTGATCCCATCCCATTGATCCCATCCCAGTGATCTGATCCCATCCCATTGATCCCATCCCAATGATCCCATCCCATTGATCCCATCCCAATGATCCCATCCCAGTGATCCCATCCCAGTGATCCCACCCCATTGATCCCATCCCATTGATCCCATCCCAATGATCCCATCCCAATGATCCCATCCCAGTGATCCCATCCCATTGATCTGATCCCATCCCAATGATCCCATCCCAATGATCCCATCCCAGTGATCTGATCCCATCCCATTGATCCCATCCCATTGATCCCATCCCAGTGATCCCATCCCATTGATCCCATCCCAATGATCCCATCCCATTGATCCCATCCCAGTGATCTGATCCCATCCCATTGATCCCATCCCATTGATCCCACCCCATTGATCCCATCCCAATGATCCCATCCCAATGATCCCATCCCAGTGATCCCATCCCATTGATCTGATCCCATCCCAATGATCCCATCCCAATGATCCCATCCCAGTGATCTGATCCCATCCCATTGATCCCATCCCATTGATCCCATCCCAGTGATCCCATCCCATTGATCCCATCCCAATGATCCCATCCCATTGATCCCATCCCAGTGATCTGATCCCATCCCATTGATCCCATCCCATTGATCCCATCCCATTGATCCCATCCCAGTGATCCCATCCCGGTGATCCCATCCCAGTGATCCCATCCCAGTGATCCCATCCCAATGATCCCATCCCATTGATCCCATCCCATTGATCCCATCCCATTGATCCCATCCCAGTGATCCCATCCTGGTGATCCCATCCCAGTGATCCCATCCCATTGATCCCATCCCAATGATCCCATCCCGGTGATCCCAATCCTTGCTCTTCCCCCAGCTCTTCATCACGGTGATGGACAAGCTGCGCCTGGAGATCCGAGCCATGGACGAGGTTGGGATCGGGATGGGATTTGGGATGGGGGGATTTGGGATGGGGGGTCAGGATGAGGGGATTTGGGATAGGGGGCTCAGGATGGGGAGAGTGGGGATGGGGGGGTCGGGATGGGGGGTCGGGATCGAGAGTTGGAAAGAGAAGCATTGGGATTGGGGTTGGGATGGGGGGTTGGGATGGGGGGTCGGGATGGGGGGTCGGGATGGGGGTCAGGATGGGGGGATGGGATGGGGGCATTTGGGATGGGGGTTGGGATGGAGGGATGGGTTGGGGTTGGGAAAGGGGTTGGGATTGGGGGGTTGGGACGGAGGCATGGGATGGGGGTTGGGATGGGAGGATTGGGATGGGGGTCAGGATTGGGGGTTGGGATGGGGGGTCGGGAAAGGGGCTGGGATGGGGAGTTGGGATGGGATGGGGGGTCGGGATGGGGGGATTTGAGATGGGGGGATGGGGGGTCGGGATGGGGAACGTTGGGATGGGGGGTCAGGATTTGGGATCAGGATTTGGGATCGGGATGGGGGTTGGGATGGGGGTTGGGATGGGGGTCGGAATGGGGGGTCGGGATGGGGAGGGTTGGGATGGGGGTCAGGATTTGGGATCAGGATATGGGATTGGGATGGGGGTCGGGATGGGGGGTCAGGATTTGGGATCAGGATTTGGGATCGGGATGGGGGTTGGGATGGGGGTTGGGATGGGGGTCGGAATGGGGGGTCGGGATGGGGAGGGTTGGGATGGGGGTCAGGATTTGGGATCAGGATATGGGATTGGGATGGGGGTCGGGATGGGGGGTTGGGATGGGAGGATTGGGATGGGAGGATTGGGATGGGGGGTCAGGATTTGAGATCAGGATATGAGATTGGGATGGAGGTCAGGATGGGGGGTCAGGATGGGGGGTCAGGATTGGGGGGTCGGGATGGGGAGCGTTGGGATGGGGGGGTCAGGATTTGGGATCAGGATATGGGATTAGGATGGAGGTCGGGATTGGGGGTCAGGATGGGGGGAATGGGATGGGAGGATTGGTTTGGGGGTTGGGATGGGGGTCAGGATTTGGGATCAAGATATGGGATTGGGTTGGGGGTCGGGATGGGGGTCGGGATGGGGAGATGGGATGGGGATTTGGGATGGGGGTCGGGATGGGGGGTCAGGATTTGGGATCAGGATATGGGATTGGAATGGGGGTTGGGATGGGGGGCTGGGATGGGAGGGTTGGGATAAGGGTCAGTATGGGGGTCAGGATGGGTGGTCAGGATGGGGGGGTGGGATGGGGGGTCAGAATGGGGGTCGGGATGAGGGGTTTGGGGTGGGGGATGGGATGGGGGATGGGATGGGGGGATGGGATGGGGGTCGGAATGGGGAGCATTAGGATGGCGGGGTCGGGATTTGGGATCGGGATGTGGGATTGGGATGGGGGTTGGGATGGGGGTCAGGATGGGGGGTCAGGATTTGGGATCAGGGTATGGGATCGGGATGGGGAGTCGGGATGGGGGGATGGGATGGGGGTCGGGATGGGGAGGGTTGGGATGGGGGGGTCAGGATTTGGGATCAGGATATGGGATTGGAATGGGGGTCGGGATGGGAGTCGGGATGGGGGGTCAGGATTTGGGATCAGGATATGGGATTGGGATGGGGGTCAGGATGGGGGGTCGGGATGGGGAGCATTGGGATGGGGGGTCAGGATGTGGGATTGGGATGGGGGTCGGGATGGGGGTCAGGATTTGGGATCAGGATATAGGATTGGAATGGGGGTCGGGATGGGAGTCAGGATGGGGGGTCAGGATTTGGGATCAGGGTATGAGATTGGGATGGGGGTTGGGATGGGGGTCAGGATTTGGGATCAGGATATGGGATTAGGATGGGGGTCGGGATGGGGGCTCGGGCCACGGGAGCATTGCCGTGGGGCTGCCTCGTCCTGCCCCCCGAACCCTCCCGATCCCACAGATCCAGCCGGACCTGCGGGAGCTGATGGAGACCATGAACCGCATGAGCCACCTGCCCCCCGACTTCGAGGGCCGCCAGAAGGTCAACCAGTGGTGAGTCCTGGGCCAGGAGGTCACGGGGGGGTCACTCCCAGCTGGTTTTGGGGGGTCCCTGATCCCCCCCTCCCCGCCCCTTGCCAAGGCTGCAGACGCTCAGCGGGATGTCGGCCTCGGACGAGCTCGACGACTCCCAGGTCCGGCAGATGCTCTTCGACCTGGAGTCGGCCTACAACGCCTTCAACCGCTTCCTGCACGCCTGAGGCCCTCCCAGTGCCTCCCAGTACAAACCAGTTCCAACTGGGGCGGGGGGGGAAAGCCGGGACAATAAACGGGGGGCGGCGGATCCCGAAAAATCACCAGACCGTGGATAAATAACGGGGTGTAATGATGACCCTGCTGGGAGCCACCGGATCCCACAGGGATCCCCCAGTCCCTCCCAGTGCCTCCCAGTCCCTCCCAGTCCAAACCAGTCCCTCCCAGTCCCTACTGGGGCAGGAGGAAAGCCGGGACAATAAACAGGGGGCGGCGGATCCCGAAAATCACAAAATCCATGTATAAATAACGGGGTGTAATAATGACCCTGCTGGGAGCCACTGGATCCCCCAGGGATCCCCCAGTCCCTCCCAGTGCCTCCCAGTCCCTACTGGGGTGGGGGTAAAGCCGGGACAATAAACGGGGGGCGGCGGATCCCGAAAATCACAAAATCCGTGGATAAATAACGGGGTGTAATAATGACCCTGCCTGGGCAGAGCAGGAGTTACTGGATCCCCCAGGGATCCCCCAGTTCAAACCAGTCCCTCCCAGTACAAACCAGTCCCTACTGGGGCGGGAGGAAAGCCGGGACAATAAACGGGGGGCGGCGGATCCCGAAAAATCACAAAATCCATGGATAAATAACGGGGTGTAATAATGACCCTACCAGGGCAGAGCAGGAGCTACTGGATCCCACAGGGATCCCCCAGTCCCTCCCAGTCCCTCCCAGTCCCTCAGGAGCTCTTCCAGCAGAGCCTCTGGTCCCTCCGGCCGCGGCGCCGGCAGAGCCGGAGCTCCCGGATCATCCCGGTGCTCCTGGTCCAGGTGGGATCATCCAAGGGCCCCACGGAGCATCCTGGGGATGGAGGGGGGGTCGTTTAGGGAGGGAGGGTGACACAGGAGGGGGACACAAGGGGACAGGGGGACAATTCCCACCTGCCAAGTTGAGGAATTCCAGCCCCCGGCCCCGCTTTTCCAGGGCCCCGAGCAGCGACCGCAGGCCCTCGGTGCTGATCCCGGGGTTGGCCGAGAGATCCAGGGAAACCAGGGAGGGGCAGGACGGCAGGGACCTGGGGAGGGGCAGGGAGAGGGTCAGGGGGGGCCCCGGTGTCACCCCCTGGTCCCCAGGAGGGTCCCAGTGTCCCCAAGGGTGTCCCAGTGTCCCCAAGGGTGTCCCAGTGTCCCCAGGGGGGTTCCCGTCATTCCCAGTGTCCCAGGTCGGAGCGGGGTCTCCGTTGGGATGGGAAGGGGAGGATCCTCCTGCCAGGACCCCTCCAGATGTCCCCAGGGTCCCCTTGTCCCCTCCCCTTGCCACCCCCTTGTCCCCAAGGGTGTCCCAATGTCCCCAAGGGTGTCCCAATGTCCCCAGGAAGGTCCCAATGTCCCCAAGGGGGCCCCAATGTCCCCAAGAGGGTCCCAATGTCCCCAGGGGTGTCCCAGTGTCCCCAGGGGGGTTCCCGTCATTCCCAGTGTCCCAGGTGGGAGTGGGGTCTTCATTGGGATGGGAAGGAGGATCCTCCTGCCAGGACCCCCCCAGATGTCCCCAGGGTCCCCTTGTCCCCTCCCCTGGCCACCCCCTTGTCCCCAGGAGGGTCCCAATGTCCCCAAGGGTGTCCCAATGTCCCCAGGGGGTTCCCGTCATTCCCAGTATCCCAAGTCGGAGCAGGGTCTCCGTTGGGATGGGAAAGGGGAGGATCCTCCTGCCAGGACCCCTCTGTCCCTCCTCTGTCCCCCCCAGATGTCCCCAGGAGGGTCCCCTTGTCCCCAGGAGGGTCCCAATGTCCCCAAGGGGGTCCCAATGTCCCCAAGGGTGTCCCAATGTACCCAGGGGGGTTCCCGTCATTCCCAGTGTCCCAGGTGGGAGCGGGGTCTCCGTTGGGATGGGAAAGGGGGATCCTCCTGCCAGGACCCCTCCAGATGTCCCCAGGGTCCCCTTGTCCCCTCCCCTGGCCACCCCCTTGTCCCCAAGGGTGTCCCAATGTCCCCAAGGGTGTCCCAATGTCCCCAAGGGGGTCCCAGTGTCCCCAGGGGGGTTCCCGTCATTCTCAGTGTCCTGTTTGGGAATGGGGTCTCTGTTGGGATGGGAAGGGAAGGATCCCAATGCCAGGACCCCTCCAGATGTCCCCAGGGTCCCCTTGTCCCCTCCCCTGACTACCCCCTTGTCCCCAGGAGGGTCCCAATGTCCCCAAGGGGGTCCCAATGTCCCCAAGGGTGTCCCAGTGTCCCCAGGGGGGTTCCAATGTCCCCAGGGGGTTCCCATCATTCCCAGTGTCCCATTTGGGAGCGGGGTCTCCGTTGGGATGGGAAGGGGAGGGTCCTCCTGCCAGGACCCCTCCAGGTGTCCCCAGGGTCCCCTTGTCCCCAGGAGGGTCCCAATGTCCCCAAGGGTGCCCCAGTGTCCCCAGGGGGGTTCCCATCATTCCCAGTGTCCATGGTCGGAGCGGGTCCTCCGTTGGGATGGGAAGGGGAAGGATCCTCCTGCCAGGACCCCCCCAGATGTCCCCAGGGTCCCCTTGTCCCCTCCCCTGACCACCCCCTTGTCCCTGAGAGGGTCCCAATGTCCCCAAGGGTGTCCCAATGTCCCCAGGGGGGTTCCCGTCATTCCCAGTGTCCCGGGTCGGAGCGGGGTCTCCGTTGGGATGGGAAGGGGAAGGATCCTCCTGCCAGGACCCCCTCAGTGTCCCCTGTCCCCTCACCTGGCCACCTCCTCGATGTCCTTGTCCCCCAGGTGGTTCCCGGAGAGCGTGAGGTGACTCAGGGCACAGCCCTCCTGCCAGGGGAAACTGGGAATGGCACCGGGAATGGCACCACCCTGGGAATGGCACCATTCTCCTGGGAATGGCACCGGGAATGGCACCACCCTGGGAATGGCACTGGGAATGGCACCACCCTGGGAATGGCATCGGGAATGGCACCGGGAATGGCACCACCCTGGGAATGGCACTGGGAATGGCACCACCCTGGGAATGGCACCACCCTGGGAATGGTACTGCCCTCCTGGGAGTGGCACCGGCATCCTGGGAATGGCACCGTTCTCCTGGGAATGGCACCAACCCAAGAAAGGCACCACCCCCTCTGTCCCAGTGTCCCCAACATTCCATGTCCCCAACATTCCACGTCCTCTCTGTCCCAATGTCCCCAAAATTCCATGTCCCCAACATTCCACATCCTCTCTGTCCCACTGTCCCCAACATTCCATATCCCTTCTATCCCCACTGTCCCCAACATTCCATGTCCCCTCTGTCCCACTGTTCCCAACATTCCATGTCCTCTCTGTCCCTCCTGTCTCCAACATTCCATGTCCTCTCTGTCCCAGTGTCCCCAACATTCCATGTCCCCAACATTCCATGTCCCCTCTATCCCCGATGTCCCCAACATTCCACATCCCCTCTGTCCCAGTGTCCCCAACATTCCATGTCCCCTCTGTCCCCACTGTCCCCAAAATTCATCCCCAGTGTCCCCAACATTCCATGTCCCCTCTGTCCCAGTGTCCCCAACATTCCATGTCCCCTCTGTCCCCACTGTCCCCAAAATTCATCCCCACTGTCCCCAACATTCCATGGCCCCAATGTCCCAGTGTCCCCTCTGTCCCAGTGTCCCCAACATTCCATGTCCCCAACATTCCATATCCCCATGTCCCCACTGTCCCCAACATTCCATGTCTCCTCTGTCCCTGTGTCCCCAACATTCCATATCCACAACATTCCATGTCCCCAACATTCCATATCCCCATGTTCCCACTGTCCCCAACATTCCATGTCCCCCCTGTCCCACTGTCCCCAACATTCCATATCCCTTCTATCCCCACTGTCCCCAACATTCCATGTCCCTTCTGTCCCTCTGTCCCCAACATTCCATATCCCCAACATTCCATGTCCTCTCTGTCCCAGCGCCCCCAACATTCCACATCCCCTCTGTCCCAGTGTCCCCAAAACTCCATGTCCCCAACATTCCATATCCCCAACATCCCCAACATTCCATGTCCCCAGTGTCCCCCATGTCCCTTCTGTCCCAGTGTCCCCAACATTCCCCATCCCCTCTGTCCCCAGTGTCCCCAAAACTCCATGTCCCAGTGTCCCCAACATTCCCTCTACCCCCAGTGTCCCCAACATTCCACGTCCCCTCCATCCCACTGTCCCCAGCATTCCATGTCCCCAACATTCCCTCTGTCCCACTGTCCCCAACATTCCATGTCCCCAACATTCCATGTCCCCCTGTCCGAGTGTCCCCAACATTTCGTGTCCCCAACATTCCATGTCCCCTCTATCCCCAGTGTCCCCAACATTCCATGTCCCCAACATTCCCTCTGTCCCACTGTCCCCAACATTCCATGTCCCCAACATTCCCTCTATCCCACTGTCCCCAACATTCCATGTCCCCAACATTCCATGTCCCCTCTATCCTCAGTGTCCCCAACATCCCATGTCCCCAACATCCCCAACATTCCATGTCCCTTCTGTCCCCACTGTCCCCAACATTCCACGTCCTCTCTGTCCCTCTGTCCCCAACATTCCATGTCCTTTCAATCCCCAGTGTCCCCAACATTCCATGTCCTTTCAATCCCCACTGTCCCCAACATTCCATGTCCCCCCTGTCCCCAACATCCCCAACATTCCACGTCCCCCCTGTCCCAGTGTCCCCAACATTCCATGTCCCTTCAATCCCCAGTGTCCCCAACATTCCATATCCCTTCAATCCCCACTGCCCCCAACATTCCATGTCCCTTCTGTCCCCTCACCTGCTCCAGGTAGGCACGGACGATCCCGCCGATGCCGGACCCTCCGGTGATGGATCCGGTGCCAGATCCGGTGCCGGCTCCGGTGCCGGATCCGGTGCCAGCTCCGGTGACGGATCCGGTGACAGCTCCGGTGATGGATCCCAACTCCAGGCTGTGAATTCCCGGGGCCGGGATGTCCCGGAGGAGCCTCCCCAGCCCCTCCAGGCCCAGGGGGTTGTAGGACAGGGCCAGTGACCGCAGCGGGGACCTCCCTGCCGCCGGGGGCAACCAGGGGTCACCACGGGGTCACCGCGGGGTCATTCACGGGATTGGGGGGCTCGGGGTCACCGCGGGGTCACTGCAGGGTCAATCCCGGGACTGGGGGATGAGGGGTCACCACGGGGTCACTCCCAGGATTGGGAGGCTCGGGGGGTCACCAGGGGGTCATTCCTGGGATTTTGGGGCTTGGGATCACCAGGGGGTCACTGCGGGGTCATTCTCAAGATTTGGGGGTTCGGGGTCACCGAGGGGGTCACCGCAGGGTCATTCCCAGGATTTGGGGGCTTGGGGTCACTGAGGGGTCACAGTGGGGTCATTCCTGGGATTCAGGGGCTCAGGGTCACTGGAGGGTCACCGGGGGGTCATTCTGGGATTGGGGGACTTGGGGTCACTGCAGGGTCATTCCCAGGATTGGGGGGCTCAGGGTCACCGCAGGGTCACTGTGGGGTCATTCCCGGGACTGGGGGACTCAGGGTCACCATGGGGTCACCGCAGGGTCATTCCCAGGATTGGAGGGCTCGGGGTCACCACGGGGTCACTGTGGGGTCAATCCCGGGATTGGGGGCTCAGGGTCACTGGGGGATCACCACGGGGTCATTCCTGGGATTTGGGGGCTCGGGGTCACTGTGGGGTCATTCCTGGGATTGGAGGGCTCGGGCTCACTGGGAGGTCACAGTGGGGTCACTGCAGGGTCATTCCCAGGATTTGGGGTCTCGGGGTCACCGTGGGGTCACCGCAGGGTCATTCCCGGGATTCAGGGGCTTGGGGTCACTGCAGGGGTCATTCCCAGGACTGGGGGTCTCGGGGTCACCGGGGGGTCCCCGGGGGGTCATTCCCAGGATTCAGGGTCTCAGGGTCACTGGGGGGTCACCAGGGGGTCATTCCCAGGATTTGGGGGCTCGGGGTCACCAGGGGGGTCATTCCCAGGATTGGGGGTCTCGGGGTCACCGGGGGGTCACTGCAGGGTCATTCCCGGGATTTGGGGGCTCGGGGTCACCAGGGGGGTCATTCCCAGGACTGGGGGTCTCGGGGTCACTGGGGGGTCACCGCAGGGTCATTCCCAGGATTCAGGGGCTTGGGGTCACTGCGGGGGTCATTCCCAGGACTGGGGAGTTCGGGGTCACTGTGGGGTCACTGGGGAGTCATTCTGGGATTGGGGGGCTTGGGGTCACCGCGGGGTCACTGCAGGGTCATTCCTGGGATTTGGGGGCTCGGGGTCACCGGGGGCGCACCGGGGGCGTCATTCCCAGGATTTGGGGACTCAGGGTCACTGGGGGGTCACTGGGGGGTCATTCCCAGGATTTGGGGACTCAGGGTCACCGGGGGGGTCACTGTGGGGTCATTCCCGGGATTGGGGGGCTCGGGGTCACCGGGGGGGTCATTCCTGGGATTGGGGGGCTCGGGATCACCAGGGGGTCACAACGGGGTCACTGCAGGGTCATTCCCAGGATTTAGGGGCTCGGGATCACCAGGAGGTCACTGTGGGGTCATTCCCGGGATTTGGGGGCTCGGGGTCACCGCGGGGTCACCACGGGGTCATTCCCGGGATTTGGGGACTCAGGGTCACTGGGGGGTCACTGGGGGGTCATTCTGGGATTGGGGGGCTCGGGGTCACCAGGGGGTCACTGCAGGGTCATTCCCAGGATTTGGGGACTCAGGGTCACTGGGGGGTCACCGGGGGGTCATTCCCAGGATTTGGGGACTCAGGGTCACCGGGGGGGTCACTGTGGGGTCATTCCCGGGATTGGGGGGCTCGGGGTCACCGGGGGGGTCATTCCTGGGATTGGGGGGCTCGGGATCACCAGGGGGTCACAACAGGGTCACTGCAGGGTCATTCCCAGGATTTAGGGGCTCGGGATCACCAGGAGGTCACTGTGGGGTCATTCCCGGGATTTGGGGGCTTGGGGTCACCGTGGGGTCACCACGGGGTCATTCCCGGGATTTGGGGACTCAGGGTCACTGGGGGGTCACCGGGGGGTCATTCCCAGGACTGGGGGTCTCGGGGTCACTGGGGGGTCACCACGGGGTCATTCCCAGGATTTGGGGGGCTCGGGGTCACCAGGGGGGTCATTCCCAGGATTTGGGGGCTCGGGGTCACCGGGGGATCACCATGGGGTCATTCCCAGGAGTTGGGGGCTCAGGGTCACCGGGGGGGTCATTCCCAGGACTGGGGGTCTCGGGGTCACCAGGGCGTCACCGGGGGGTCATTCCCAGGATTTAGGGGCTCGGGGTCACCAGGGGGGTCATTCCCAGGACTGGGGGTCTCGGGGTCACCAGGGCGTCACCGGGGGGTCATTCCCAGGATTTGGGGGCTCGGGGTCACCAGGGGGGTCATTCCCAGGATTCGGGGGCTCGGGGTCACCAGGGGGTCACTGCAGGGTCATTCCCGGGATTTGGGGGCTCGGGGTCACCAGGGGGGTCATTCCCAGGACTGGGGGTCTCGGGGTCACTGGGGGGTCACCGCAGGGTCATTCCCAGGATTTGGGGGCTCGGGGTCACTGGGGGGTCACCGGGGGGTCATTCCCAGGATTTGGGGGCTCAGGGTCACCGGGGGGGTCATTCCCAGGATTCGGGAGCTCGGGGTCACCGGGGGATCACCATGGGGTCATTCCCAGGAGTTGGGGGCTCGGGGTCACCGGGGGGGTCATTCCCAGGACTGGGGGTCTCGGGGTCACTGGGGGGTCACCGCGGGGTCACTGGGGGGTCATTCCCGGGATTGGGGGTCTCGGGGTCACTGTGGGGTCCCCGTGGGGTCCCCGTGGGGTCCCCCCCGGTCCGTGGGTCTC
The DNA here is from genome assembly GCF_025592945.1 of Manacus candei. Taxonomy (NCBI): domain Eukaryota; kingdom Metazoa; phylum Chordata; class Aves; order Passeriformes; family Pipridae; genus Manacus; species Manacus candei. Next base: position 20,290 of record NW_026138357.1, read on the forward strand.
ACCTGGCAGCGGGAAGGGGCCGCCGAGGCCGCAGCCCCGCAGGCCCAGCGTGGCCAGGGCGGGCCAGGCCGGGAGCAGCCGGGCCAGGGCCGAGGGGCCGGAGCTGCCCAGGGGATTCAGGCTCAGGTCCAGCTCCTGCAGGCTCTGAGGGACACACGGACACGGGGGGGGGGACACACGGACACGGGGGGGGGACACACGGACATGGGGGGGACACACGGACATGGGGGGGTCAGGGGGGCACACACGGACACGGGGGGGACACACGGACATGGGGGGGACACACGGACATGGGGGGGGACACACGGACACGGGGGGGGTCAGGGATGGACACACGGACATGGGGGGTCAGGGGGGGGACAGAGGGGTCAGGGATGGACACGGGGAGGGACACACGGACACGGGGGGGGACACAGACACAGGGGGGTCAGAGATGGACACACGGACAGGGAGGGGTCAGGGGGGACACACGGACATGGGGGGGTCAGGGATGGGCACACGGACATGGGGAGGGCAGGGGGGACACACGGACACGGGGGAGTCAGGGATGGACAGAGGGGTCAGGGATGGACACAGGGAGGGACACACGGACATGGAGGGGTCGGGGGGACACACGGACATGGGGAGGGTCAGGGGGGGACACACGGACATGGGGGGTCAGGGATGGACAGAGGGGTTGGGGAGGACACACGGACACGGGGGGGGACACACGGACACGGGGGGGACACACGGACATGGGGGGGTCAGGGGTGGACAAAGGGGTCGGGGGGGGACACACGGACATGGGGGGACACACGGACACGGGGAGGGACACACGGACACGGGGGGGTCAGGGGTGGACAAAGGGACACGGGGGGGACACACGGACATGGGGGGGACACACGGACACGGGGGGGTCAGGGATGGACAGAGGGGGCAGGGATGGACACATGGACACAGGGAGGGACACACGGACACGGGGGGTCAGGGATGGACACATGGACACAGGGAGGGACACACAGACATGGGGGGGGCAGCGGGGACACACGGACACGGGGGGGGTCAGGGATGGACACACGGACATGGGGGGGTCAGGGATGGACAGAGGGGTCAGGGGGGGACACACGGACATGGGGGGGTCAGGGGGGAACAGAGGGGTCAGTGAGGGACACATGGACATGGGGGGGTCAGGGATGGACACAGGGAGGGACACACGGACACGGGGGGGGACACAGACACAGGGGGGTCAGAGATGGACACACGGACAGGGAGGGGTCAGGGGGGACACACGGACATGGGGGAGTCAGGGATGGACAGAGTGGTCAGGGATGGACACAGGGAGGGACACACGGACATGGAGGGGTCGGGGGGACACACGGACACGGGGGGGGTCAGGGGGGGACACACAGACATGGGGGAGTCAGGGATGGACACATGGACACAGGGGGGTCAGGGATGGACACAGGGAGGGACACACAGACATGGGGGGTCAGGGGGGACACACGGGCACAGGGAGGGGTCAGGGGGGGACACACAGACATGAGGGGGCAGGGGGGACATACGGACATGGGGAGGGACACACGGACACGGGGGGGTCAGAGGGGGACACACGGACATGGGAGGGATCAGGGATGGACACATGGACACAGGGGGGTCACAGGGGACACACGGACACAAGGGGGGTCAGGGATGGACAGAGGGGTTGGGGGGACACACGGATACAGGGGGGTCAGGGGGGACACACGGACATGGGGGGGGACACACGGACACGGGGGGTCACACGGACATGGGGGGGACACACGGACATGGGGGGGGACACACGGACATGGGGGGACACACGGACACGGGGAGGGACACACGGACACGGGGGGGTCACACGGACACGGGGGGGTCAGAGAGGGACACACGGACATGGGGGGGGTCACATGGACACGGGGGGGGACACACGGACAGGGAGGGGTCAGGGATGGACACATGGACACAGGGAGGGACACACAGACACGGGGGGGTCAGGGATGGACAGAGGGGTCAGGGGGGACACACGGACATGGGGGAGTCAGGGGGGGACACACAGACACGGGGAATTTTGGGAACAGAGGTAGGATTTAGGTACCCCAGTGTCAGTATTTAGTGACCACCCCGTACCTGCATCCCCCCCATTCCCGCTCCGAGGATTTAATGACCCCAAGGTCAGTATTTAGGGACCCCAATATCAATATTTAGGGTTTGATCCCTACCTGCATCCGCCCCGTCCCCGCTCCGAGGATTCAGGTACCCCAAGGTCAGTATTTAGGGACCCCAAGGTCAGTATTCAGGCACCCCAATATCAATATTTAAGGTGACCCCAATATCAATATTTAGGGTTTGACCCCTACCTGCATCCCCCCTGTCCCTGCCCTGAGGATTTAGGGTGACCCCAATATCCCTATTTAGGGTGTGACCCCTACCTGCATGCCCTTTGTCCCCGCCGTGCTGACCCCCCTGGCGCTGATCCTGTTGCCCCCCAGGTCGAGCAGGGCCAGCCCGGGCAGGGTGCCCAGGGTTGTATCAATATTTAGGGTGACCCAATATCAATATTTAGGGTGACCCCAATATCAATATTTAGTGACCCCAATATCAATATTTAGGGTATGACCCCAATATCAATATTTAGGGTGTGACCCCAATATCAATATTTAGGGTGTGACCCCAATATCAGTATTTAGGGTGTGACCCCAATATCAGTATTTAGGGTGACCCCAATATCAATATTTAGGGTGTGACCCCAATATCAATATTTAGGGTGTGACCCCAATGTCAGTATTTAGGGTGACTCCGATGTCAGTATTTAGCGTGTGACCCCAATGTCAGTATTTATGGACCCCAAGGTCAGTATTTAGGGACGTCAATATTAATATTTAGGGTGACCCCAACATCAATATTTAGGGTGTGACCCCAATATCAATATTTAGGTACCCCAAAATCAACATTTAGGGTTTGACCCCTACCTGCATGCCCGTCCCTGCCCTGAGGATTTAGGGTGACCCCAAAATCAGTATTTAGGGTTTGACCCCTACCTGCATCCCCATCCCCACTCCGAGGATTCAGGCACCCCAATATCAATATTTAGGAACCCCAAAATCCCTATTTAGGGTTCCCCCCTACCTGCATGCCCGTTGTCCCCGCCGTGCTGACCCCCCTGGCGCTGATCCTGTTGCCCCCCAGGTCGAGCAGGGCCAGCCCGGGCAGGGTGCCCAGGGTTGTATCAATATTTAGGGACCCCAATATCAATATTTAGGGTGACCCCAATATCAATATTTAGGGTGTGACCCCAATATCAGTATTTAGGGTGTGACCCCAATATCAGTATTTAGGGTGACCCCAATATCAATATTTAGGGTGACTCGAAGGTCACTATTTGGGGTGACCCCAATATCAATATTTAGGGTGAC
>NW_026138358.1:0-2500 GCF_025592945.1 Manacus candei
ATCAGATACCGTCGTAGTTCCGACCATAAACGATGCCGACTGGCGATCCGGCGGCGTTATTCCCATGACCCGCCGGGCAGCTCCCGGGAAACCCAAGTCTTTGGGTTCCGGGGGGAGTATGGTTGCAAAGCTGAAACTTAAAGGAATTGACGGAAGGGCACCACCAGGAGTGGAGCCTGCGGCTTAATTTGACTCAACACGGGAAACCTCACCCGGCCCGGACACGGACAGGATTGACAGATTGAGAGCTCTTTCTCGATTCCGTGGGTGGTGGTGCATGGCCGTTCTTAGTTGGTGGAGCGATTTGTCTGGTTAATTCCGATAACGAACGAGACTCTGGCATGCTAACTAGTTACGCGACCCCCGAGCGGTCGGCGTCCAACTTCTTAGAGGGACAAGTGGCGTTCAGCCACCCGAGATTGAGCAATAACAGGTCTGTGATGCCCTTAGATGTCCGGGGCCGCACGCGCGCTACACTGACTGGCTCAGCTTGTGCCTACCCTCCGCCGGCAGGCGCGGGTAACCCGTTGAACCCCATTCGTGATGGGGATCGGGGATTGCAATTCTTCCCCGTGAACGAGGAATTCCCAGTAAGTGCGGGTCATAAGCTCGCGTTGATTAAGTCCCTGCCCTTTGTACACACCGCCCGTCGCTACTACCGATTGGATGGTTTAGTGAGGTCCTCGGATCGGCCCCGGCGGGGTCGGCCACGGCCCTGGCGGAGCGTCGAGAAGACGGTCGAACTTGACTATCTAGAGGAAGTAAAAGTCGTAACAAGGTTTCCGTAGGTGAACCTGCGGAAGGATCATTACCGGGGGGCCGCGAGGCCGGCGTCGGCGCGCGCCGCGCCGCGCCTCGTCGCGCCCGCTGGCTCGAACGCTCGGTCCCGGCCGCCGCCGCCGCCGCCTCCCCCGGAGGGAGGCGGCGGGGCGCGGCGGGGCCACGCCGCTTCCCTTGGAGCCGCGCGCCGCGCCCCGGCAGGCGAGAGAGAAAAAGAGCGGGGCGGCCGAGGCGCGCGGCCCGCGTCGGGGGGAGAGGCGGCCGCGGCCGGCGACGAGCGCCGCGCGCCCGTCTCCGCGCGCGCGGGCGGGGCCCTCCCCGCTTTGACCGCGCGTCGCGGCCGGGCGGCCGAAGGTCGGCAGCTGCGCGCGCTCGCCGCCCCGGAGGCCGGCCCTCCCCTCCGCGCCGGTCCGTCGCCGGTCCGTCCCCCGCCGGAGAGCGGGGTGCGGCCGGCCGGCCGGAGCCCTCGTCCCCGCGCGCGCGCGGGGGAGCCCGGGCGGGCGGCGCCGCCGAACGCCGTCCGCGCCGGGCTCCCCGCGGCCGCGCCGCGGCTCCGAGTTTGCCCCGAGCCCGCGGCCCTCTCCTCCGCGCCGGCCCGCCGGCTGCGGGCGGCCAGGCTCCCCGGCGGGGCCGCCGCCTCGAGGCGCGCCGCGCGCCCGCCCCTCCTTCTCGTCTTCGGTCGCTCGGCGGCCGGCGGCCCGCCACCGCCGCCGCGCCTCGCCCGTCGGCGCCTCGCTCGCTTCCCCGTCCTCCCCGCGCGCGCGGGCGAGCGGGCGGGGGGGCTCGGAAGCGGCGAGCGCGGGCGGTCCCCGGGGCGCGCGCGGCGCGAGCGGCGCCGTCGGCGCCCGGCGAGCGACCGGCCGAAAGCGGGGAGGCCGGGGGGGGGCGCGCGAGGGCGCCTTCGGGGGAGGCGGCTCCTCCGAGCCTCCGCCCGCAGCGGGCAGAAGGGGCGGCGCGGCCGGGCGAGGGCCCGGGCGCGGGGCCTTCCGGGCCGCGCGCGGTCCTCCGCGCCGGCGGCGACGGCGGCGACCCGCCGCCGTCCGTCGTCGGCGTGGCGCGCGGGGCGAGCTCCGCCGCCGGTCGGCCGTCCCCGCGCCGGCGGGGCGGTCCGAGCCGCAGGCGTCCTCTCGGGTGCGGTGCCGGGCTACTGAGGGAAACCCCGGTCCCCGAGCTGGAGGCGGCGGTGGTGGTGGCGGACGTCGGGCGCGCCCCCGCGGGCGGACGCTCCCCCGAGGGCGGCAGCGGGGGAGGCACCCCCGCGGGGCCATGCAGGTCGTTTCCCTCACCCCAGGGCCAGGTACCTAGCGCTCGGCGCCTGGGCGGCTAGCGAAGGCCCCCCCCGGGCTGCGTGACGGCCCCCGGGGGCCGAGAGCCGCCGGGAGAGCCGGGCGGTGGTTTAAAGACTCGGGCGGCCGGACGCCGGCGGCCGGGCGGCGGCGGCCGGGCGGCGGCGCGGCGCCACTGAGGGGTGGGGAGCTACTCCCGCCGATCCCCTGCGGTGGTGGTCGCGTCCGCCGGCCGCGCTCGTCCCGCCGGCCGCGCGGGCGGCCGCGCCGGGGCGGGGCCCCCTGCCCCCCCCGCTCCGCGGTTCGGTCTCGGCGGAGAAGACGGCGGCGGCGCGCGGTCGGCCGCGCGCCGGCCCGCCCCGGTCCCCTTCGCCGGGGGCGACCGCCGCCGCGGCGGAGGGCGCGTGCCCTCCGCCGAGGGCGGCGCGGGTAGC
>NW_026138358.1:10000-17500 GCF_025592945.1 Manacus candei
CCGCGGCGCCGCCGCCCGGCCCGGCCCGGTGGCGGGTAGACCTGTTCCCGCCGTCGAGCGGACTTGGAGCCGGGGCGCCGCCGGCCTGGTCCGGTGGCGGGTAGACCTGTTCCCGCCGGCGAGCGGACTTGGAGCCGGAGCGCCGCCACCCGGCCCGGTGGTGGGTAGACCTGTTCCCGTCGGCGAGCGCACTTGGAGCCGGAGCGCCGCCGCCCGGCTCGGCCCGGAAGCGGGTAGACCTGTTCGCGTCGGCGAGCGGACTTGGAGCCGGGGCGCCGCCGCCCGGCTCGGCCCGGAAGCGGGTAGACCTGTTCCCGTCGGCGAGCGGACTTGGAGCCGGAGCGCCGCCGCCCGGCTCGGCCCGGAAGCGGGTAGACCTGTTCGCGTCGGCGAGCGGACTTGGAGCCGCGGCGCCGCCGCCCGGCCCGGCCCGGTGGCGGGTAGACCTGTTCCCGCCGACGAGCGGACTTGGAGCCGGAGCGCCGCCGCCCGGCTCGGCCCGGTGGCGGGTAGACCTGTTCCCGCCGGCGAGCGGACTTGGAGCCGGGGCGCCGCCGCCCGGCCCGGCCCGGTGGCGGGTAGACCTGTTCCCGCCGTCGAGCGGACTTGGAGCCGGGGCGCCGCCGGCCTGGTCCGGTGGCAGGTAGACCTGTTCCCGTCGGCGAGCGGACTTTAAGCCGGGGCGCCGCCGTCCTGCCCGGTGGTGGGTAGACCTGTTCCCGTCGGCGAGCGGACTTGGAGCCGGAGCGCCGCCGCCCGGCTCGGCCCGGAAGCGGGTAGACCTGTTCGCGTCGGCGAGCGGACTTGGAGCCGGAGCACCGCCGCCCGGCTCGGCCCGGTAGCGGGTAGACCTGTTCCCGTCGGCGAGCGGACTTGGAACCGGGGCGCCGCCGTCCGGCCCGGTGGCGGGTAGACCTGTTCCCGCCGGCGAGCGGACTTGGAGCCGGGGCGCCGCCGTCCGGCCCGGTGGTGGGTAGACCTGTTCCCGTCGGCGAGCGGACTTGGAACCGGGGCGCCGCCGTCCGGCCCGGCCCGGTGGCGGGTAGACCTGTTCCCGCCGTCGAGCGGACTTGGAGCCGCGGCGCCGCCGCCCGGCCCGGCCCGGTGGCGGGTAGACCTGTTCGCGTCGGCGAGCGGACTTGGAGCCGGAGCGCCGCCGCCCGGCTCGGCCCGGAAGCGGGTAGACCTGTTCGCGTCGGCGAGCGGACTTGGAGCCGGAGCGCCGCCGCCCGGCTCGGCCCGGAAGCGGGTAGACCCGTTCGCGTCGGCGAGCGGACTTGGAGCCGGGGCGCCGCCGCCCGGCTCGGCCCGGAAGCGGGTAGACCTGTTCCCGTCGGCGAGCGGACTTGGAACCGTGGCGCCGCCGCCCGGCCCGGCCCGGTGGCGGGTAGACCTGTTCCCGCCGTCGAGCGGACTTGGAGCCGCGGCGCCGCCGCCCGGCCCGGCCCGGTGGCGGGTAGACCTGTTCCCGCCGTCGAGCGGACTTGGAGCCGGGGCGCCGCCGGCCTGGTCCGGTGGCAGGTAGACCTGTTCCCGTCGGCGAGCGGACTTTAAGCCGGGGCGCCGCCGCCCGGCTCGGCCCGGTGGCGGGTAGACCTGTTCCCGCCGTCGAGCGGACTTGGAGCCGCGGCGCCGCCGCCCGGCCCGGCCCGGTGGCGGGTAGACCTGTTCCCGCCGTCGAGCGGACTTGGAGCCGGGGCGCCGCCGGCCTGGTCCGGTGGCGGGTAGACCTGTTCCCGCCGGCGAGCGGACTTGGAGCCGGAGCGCCGCCACCCGGCCCGGTGGTGGGTAGACCTGTTCCCGTCGGCGAGCGCACTTGGAGCCGGAGCGCCGCCGCCCGGCTCGGCCCGGAAGCGGGTAGACCTGTTCGCGTCGGCGAGCGGACTTGGAGCCGGGGCGCCGCCGCCCGGCTCGGCCCGGAAGCGGGTAGACCTGTTCCCGTCGGCGAGCGGACTTGGAGCCGGAGCGCCGCCGCCCGGCTCGGCCCGGAAGCGGGTAGACCTGTTCGCGTCGGCGAGCGGACTTGGAGCCGGGGCGCCGCCGTCCGGCCCGGTGGTGGGTAGACCTGTTCCCGTCGGCGAGCGGACTTGGAACCGGGGCGCCGCCGCCCGGCTCGGCCCGGCGGCGGGTAGACCTGTTCCCGCCGGCGAGCGGACTTGGAGCCGGAGCGCCGCCGCCCGGCCCGGCCCGGCGGCGGGTAGACCTGTTTGCGGCCGGTGCTCGGAGCGTGGCACCGAATTCGCGGATCGAGCGGACGGCGTGCAGCCGCTAAATCCGTCGATTGGCGCGCCGGCGTGCCCTTCCGACCCCGCCCTGACCTCCCGGATTTCCCACAGTTCTTTGCGAGTCCTTCCAGCGGGCATGCTCCGTCGAGTACTCTCTCGGGGGTCTTGTTGCGGAGACTCCATCTCCCGTGGCCCTTTGCGGCAGACTTGCTCTCCGGCGTAAAGGCTTTCCCCTGCCCCGAGGGTGAAAGAAGAGACGTTCTCTGCGGGGCGGGGAAGCGGGGGGAGTAACTGGGACTCTCTTTAGGCGGCGCGGCTGCGGCCGACCGGGCTCGGCCGCCTCGGCGCCGCCGGGAAGAGCCGGTGTCCGAGCCTAGCGGCTAGAGCCGGTCTCGGGGCTTAGCGCTGCGGTTTCTGGCCGGCGCTCCGAGCGTAGCAGCCTTTCCCCTGCCCCGAGGGTGAAAGAAGAGACGCTCTCTGCGGGGCGGGGAAGCGGGGGGAGTAACTGGGATTCTCTTTAGGCGGCGCGGCTGCGGCCGACCGGGCTCGGCCGCCTCGGCGCCGCCGGGAAGAGCCGGTGTCCGAGCCTAGCGGCTAGAGCCGGTCTCGGGGCTTAGCGCTGCGGTTTCTGCCCGGCGCTCCGAGCGTAGCAGCCTTTCCCCTGCCCCGAGGGTGAAAGAAGAGACGTTCTCTGCGGGGCGGGGAAACGGGGGGAGTAACTGGGCCTCTGCCTGGGTGGCAGGGCTGCCGCCGCCTCGGCTCGGCCGCAGAGGTGCGCAGCGGGTAGAGTCGCCGTCCGTGCCCAGCGGGTAGAGCCCTCGTCCGAAGCCGGCGGGTAGAGCCGGTGTCCCGGGGCAGCGGGTAGACCTGTTTTCCGGGCTCGTCGGCTCGACGCGCTCTCCGAGTCGGGCGGCTCGAGCGGGTTCCAAGCGCTTAGCCGAGGCCCTCGGCGGACGCCGAGGCGCCACCGTTTCTGCCCGGGGCTCCGAGTGGGAAAGAAAGGGCGTTGTCTGCGGCGTGGGTAAAAAGGGGGAGTAGCTGGGACTCTCTTAAGGTGGCAGGGCGGCGGCCGACTGGGCTCGGCGGCGGGGGTGCCGGCGGGTAGAGTTGCGTTCCGAGCCCGACGGGTAGACGTGGTGTCCGACTCCGGCGGGTAGACCTTTTGTCCGAGCCCGGCGGGTAGACCTGTTGTCCGTGCCCGGCGGGTAGACCTGGTGTCCGAGTCGGGCTGGTAGACCTGGTGTCCGAGCTGGGCGGGTAGACCTTTTGTCCGAGCCCGGCGGGTAGACCTGGTGTCCGAGCCCGGCGGGTAGACCTGGTGTCCGAGCCCGGCGGGTAGACCTTTTGTCCGAGCCCGGCGGGTAGACCTGTTGTCCGAGCTGGGCGGGTAGACCTTTTGTCCGAGCTCGGCGGGTAGACCTGTTGTCCGAGCCGGGCGGGTAGACCTGGTGTCCGAGTCGGGCGGGTAGACCTTTTGTCCGAGCCCGGCGGGTAGACCTGTTGTCCGTGCCCGGCGGGTAGAGCTGGTGTCCGAGTCGGGCGGGTAGACCTGGTGTCCGAGCCCGGCGGGTAGACCTGGTGTCCATGCTGGGCGGGTAGACCTGGTGTCCGAGCCCGGCGGGTAGACCTGGTGTCCGAACCGGGCGGGTAGACCTTTTGTCCGAGCCCGGCGGGTAGACCTGGTGTCCGAACCGGGCGGGTAGACCTTTTGTCCGAGCCCGGCGGGTAGACCTGGTGTCCGAGCCCGGCGGGAAGACCTGTTGTCCGAGCTCGGCGGGTAGACCTGGTGTCCGAGCCGGGCGGGTAGACCTGGTGTCCGAGCCCGGCGGGTAGACCTTTTGTCCGAGCCCGGCGGGTAGACCTGTTGTCCGAGCTGGGCGGGTAGACCTTTTGTCCGAGCTCGGCGGGTAGACCTGTTGTCCGAGCCGGGCGGGTAGACCTGGTGTCCGAGCCCGGCGGGTAGACCTGTTGTCCATGCTGGGCGGGTAGACCTGGTGTCCGAGTCGGGCGGGTAGACCTTTTGTCCGAGCCCGGCGGGTAGACCTTTTGTCCGAGCCCGGCGGGTAGACCTGTTGTCCGTGCCCGGCGGGTAGAGCTGGTGTCCGAGTCGGGCGGGTAGACCTGGTGTCCGAGCCCGGCGGGTAGACCTGGTGTCCATGCTGGGCGGGTAGACCTGGTGTCCGAGCCCGGCGGGTAGACCTGGTGTCCGAACCGGGCGGGTAGACCTTTTGTCCGAGCCCGGCGGGTAGACCTGGTGTCCGAACCGGGCGGGTAGACCTTTTGTCCGAGCCCGGCGGGTAGACCTGGTGTCCGAGCCCGGTGGGAAGACCTGTTGTCCGAGCTCGGCGGGTAGACCTGGTGTCCGAGCCGGGCGGGTAGACCTGGTGCCCGAGCCCGGCGGGTAGACCTGTTGTCCATGCTGGGCGGGTAGACCTGGTGTCCGAGTCGGGCGGGTAGACCCTGTGCGCGAGCCGGGTGGGTAGACCTGTTGCCTAAACCCGGCGGGTAGACGTGTTGTCCGTGCCGTGCGGGTAGACCTGGTGTCCGACTCGGGCGGGTAGGCCTGGTGTCCGAACCCGGCGGGTAGACCGGTGTTCCGTGCCGTGCGGGTAGACCTGTTGTCCGAACCCGGTGGGTAGACCTGCTGTCCGAGCCCGGCGGGTAGACCGGTGTTCCGTGCCGTGCGGGTAGACCTGGTGTCCGAGTCGGGCGGGTAGACCTGGTGTCCGAGCCCGGCGGGTAGACCTTTTGTCGGGACCCGGCGGGTAGACCTTTTGTCCGAGCCCGGCGGGTAGACCTGGTGTCCGAGCCCGGCGGGTAGACCTGTTGTCCGTGCTCGGCGGGTAGACCTGTTGTCCCGGTTTTTGGGGTCGACCCGTTTCCCCACTCGAGCGGGGCCGAGCGGCCTCGTGCCCCGCCGGATGCTGGCGAGCATCAGGTCTACCCGGTTCCGGGGCTGGCGAGCATCAGGTCTACCCGGTTCCGGGACCGGCCGATCCGGCCGCCGCGGCCGCAGACGCCGGCCTGCGCCCCGCCGGCGTCCCGGCTCCGGGCCACCAGGTCTACCCGGCTCCGGCGGGACTTAGGCGCCTGGCGGCATTTTCGGGGTAGACGTGTTGTCGCGGCCGGCCCCGGAAGTCGGCCAAGGGGTCGCTGTCGGGCGCCGCCTCCAGTTAGGTCGAGGTGAGAGGCGGCCTGCTCTCGCGCGCCTCCCCGCTGAGGAGCCTCGAGCCGCTTTGGCGACCCGGCCGGGCCAGGACGCGTCTGTCCGTACTATGGGCAGGGGTTGTCTAGCAGCGCGGGTTCCGAGGGCCCCTTTTCTTCCGCGTCTGCTGCCGAGCGCGGCCTTCGGCGCGTGCCACGGGCCGGCCAACCCCACGAGCGGCAGGAAGGCCGGCGAGAAAGCCGCGGGGCACTCGGCCGGCTTCCTGGGGCGGGTCCGATGACGGGAAAGGAAGACGAGAGCCGAGCGCGAAAGCGCAGCCAAGGGAGTTGCGGGACTGGGACGGCCGAGGGGGGCCCGCGGGGGCCCAGCAGCGTCCAGCCCGAGCCGGTGGCGGCTGCCGGCTCCCCGAGGGCCCCGGGCGAAGGCGGTGGTGTGCGAGGGCGGCGAGGCGGCGTCGTCTCGTCCTTCCCATGCGCCGGCCCTAAGCCGGCGCCCGTCGTGCGGTGGCGGCGGGCATTGTTGCGGGCAGTTGGCGGCCGGGGCTGGAAGGGTGGAGCCCGCGTGGGCTTCTTTTGCCCGGCCGCCTCCCGAGAGCCCCGAAGATGGTCCGGGCCTGGGTGGCGGCGCCCTGTCCTCGGCTGACGGCGGCAGCGGTGCCGGCGGCGTGCCGGGGACTGGCGGTGGGCGTGCGGCCTTGCCTGGGCCCGGTCGGTTGCCGGAGGGGCTCGGTGACGGGACTGCCCGTTGTCGGGCGAGGCGGCGCTTCCCTGGGCGCGCCTCGCCTCTTTTGTTCGTCCCCCCTTCCTCGGCCCTAAGCCGGGGACCCGCCCAGCGGGCCGAAGGCGGCGGCGCCAGCCGGCCAGGGTGTGGCCGGCGGCCGCGCCGGCAGAGCGAGAACCCGACAGAGTTGCCCGGAGCCCCGGAGAGAGACGCACGATGGCCGTTGGCGGGCGAGGCGGCGGCGCCTCGCCCCTTCCTCCTCTCCGGCCGGCACCAGAGCCACGGCGGCCGGGCGGCCCGTGCGGTCGGGCCTGCCCCGCCGACCTGGCTGCCGGAGGGCTGGGTTCCGCGGAGGTCTGCCGCCCGGGGGCCGGGTTGCGGGCGAAGTGGGGGCGCCCTCCCGGCCCTTTATTTTTTTTTTTTTTTCTTCTGGCGGCCTTAAGCCGCAGCACGCTGAGCGCGCCGGGGAAGAAGAGAGAGAAAGAGAGAGCGCGAAGGCGGCCCGGCAGTGGCCGGCGGCCGCCGAGGCGCGAGCCCGTGGGCAGGGAGAGGGGAGCGAGGGGCGCGGGCCCCGCCCCGAACCCCGGGCGGCCGTGGCTAGCACGGCGAGTGAGAGGCGCGCGTGCTTTTTTCGGGGACCTTTTGGTTTTTCTCCCCGTCGCCGTCCCCCGGCCTTTCCGGGGGAAGCCGACGGCCGCGAGGCGGGCGAAAGCCGGTGGCCCCGCGGTGCGGTCGGTGGCGTTTTCGCACGCCGGAGGTGCCGCCGGGGCGAGCGGGGGCCGTCCGCGGCCCACGCCTCCGAGCCGGTGGCACCGCTCTGCGGAGGCGGCCGTGGGCCCGGCAGGGCCGGAAGCGCGGGTTGTCCGGAGCCGGGCGTCCGGCGGCACCCGCCTCCTGCCGGGCCGGGAGAGCCGTGGAGAAAGTATACCGCGTGCGGGCCGCCGGCGTCGGCGGCCTCGGGCGGCACGGGCCGTCCTCCGCGGGGTTGGCAGGCTGAGCGAGAGTGGCCGTGGGGCCGTTCCCCGAGCGACGATGGATGAGGCTTTTCGGGAGGCGTGGGAGAGGGCCCCCGGCGGGCCGGCGCTCCTCCGTGGCCGGCCGAGTGGCGCGGCGGAGGCCGGTGTTCGGGCCGGGCGGTCTCCTTTGCCCGTGGGCTTCCCGTGGCAGACGAGGTGTCGCCCCTCCCGCCGGGGAGGGGCTTCTTTACCGTGCCGGGCTTTGTGACGGCCGCGCGGCCCCGCGAGCCTTTCAGGTGTCCTTGGGAACAGGCGAGGTGCCGGTGCCGGCCCGGCTCCGGGTGGCGCCCGTGGGTGCCGGCCGCGAGCAGCGCCGGGCGGCGGTGCGGCTGGAGCCGCGACGGCGAGCCAGAGAGAAAGACGAGAGAGAGAA
>NW_026138358.1:30000-35000 GCF_025592945.1 Manacus candei
CCGGCCCGGTGGTGGGTAGACCTGTTCCCGTCGGCGAGCGGACTTGGAACCGGGGCGCCGCCGTCCGGCCCGGCCCGGTGGCGGGTAGACCTGTTCCCGCCGTCGAGCGGACTTGGAGCCGCGGCGCCGCCGCCCGGCCCGGCCCGGTGGCGGGTAGACCTGTTCGCGTCGGCGAGCGGACTTGGAGCCGGAGCGCCGCCGCCCGGCTCGGCCCGGAAGCGGGTAGACCTGTTCGCGTCGGCGAGCGGACTTGGAGCCGGAGCGCCGCCGCCCGGCTCGGCCCGGAAGCGGGTAGACCCGTTCGCGTCGGCGAGCGGACTTGGAGCCGGGGCGCCGCCGCCCGGCTCGGCCCGGAAGCGGGTAGACCTGTTCCCGTCGGCGAGCGGACTTGGAACCGTGGCGCCGCCGCCCGGCCCGGCCCGGTGGCGGGTAGACCTGTTCCCGCCGTCGAGCGGACTTGGAGCCGCGGCGCCGCCGCCCGGCCCGGCCCGGTGGCGGGTAGACCTGTTCCCGCCGTCGAGCGGACTTGGAGCCGGGGCGCCGCCGGCCTGGTCCGGTGGCAGGTAGACCTGTTCCCGTCGGCGAGCGGACTTTAAGCCGGGGCGCCGCCGCCCGGCTCGGCCCGGTGGCGGGTAGACCTGTTCCCGCCGTCGAGCGGACTTGGAGCCGCGGCGCCGCCGCCCGGCCCGGCCCGGTGGCGGGTAGACCTGTTCCCGCCGTCGAGCGGACTTGGAGCCGGGGCGCCGCCGGCCTGGTCCGGTGGCGGGTAGACCTGTTCCCGCCGGCGAGCGGACTTGGAGCCGGAGCGCCGCCACCCGGCCCGGTGGCGGGTAGACCTGTTCCCGCCGGCGAGCGGACTTGGAGCCGGAGCGCCGCCACCCGGCCCGGTGGTGGGTAGACCTGTTCGCGTCGGCGAGCGGACTTGGAGCCGGGGCGCCGCCGCCCGGCTCGGCCCGGAAGCGGGTAGACCTGTTCCCGTCGGCGAGCGGACTTGGAGCCGGAGCGCCGCCGCCCGGCTCGGCCCGGAAGCGGGTAGACCTGTTCGCGTCGGCGAGCGGACTTGGAGCCGGGGCGCCGCCGTCCGGCCCGGTGGTGGGTAGACCTGTTCCCGTCGGCGAGCGGACTTGGAACCGGGGCGCCGCCGCCCGGCTCGGCCCGGCGGCGGGTAGACCTGTTCCCGCCGGCGAGCGGACTTGGAGCCGGAGCGCCGCCGCCCGGCCCGGCCCGGCGGCGGGTAGACCTGTTTGCGGCCGGTGCTCGGAGCGTGGCACCGAATTCGCGGATCGAGCGGACGGCGTGCAGCCGCTAAATCCGTCGATTGGCGCGCCGGCGTGCCCTTCCGACCCCGCCCTGACCTCCCGGATTTCCCACAGTTCTTTGCGAGTCCTTCCAGCGGGCATGCTCCGTCGAGTACTCTCTCGGGGGTCTTGTTGCGGAGACTCCATCTCCCGTGGCCCTTTGCGGCAGACTTGCTCTCCGGCGTAAAGGCTTTCCCCTGCCCCGAGGGTGAAAGAAGAGACGTTCTCTGCGGGGCGGGGAAGCGGGGGGAGTAACTGGGACTCTCTTTAGGCGGCGCGGCTGCGGCCGACCGGGCTCGGCCGCCTCGGCGCCGCCGGGAAGAGCCGGTGTCCGAGCCTAGCGGCTAGAGCCGGTCTCGGGGCTTAGCGCTGCGGTTTCTGGCCGGCGCTCCGAGCGTAGCAGCCTTTCCCCTGCCCCGAGGGTGAAAGAAGAGACGCTCTCTGCGGGGCGGGGAAGCGGGGGGAGTAACTGGGATTCTCTTTAGGCGGCGCGGCTGCGGCCGACCGGGCTCGGCCGCCTCGGCGCCGCCGGGAAGAGCCGGTGTCCGAGCCTAGCGGCTAGAGCCGGTCTCGGGGCTTAGCGCTGCGGTTTCTGCCCGGCGCTCCGAGCGTAGCAGCCTTTCCCCTGCCCCGAGGGTGAAAGAAGAGACGTTCTCTGCGGGGCGGGGAAACGGGGGGAGTAACTGGGCCTCTGCCTGGGTGGCAGGGCTGCCGCCGCCTCGGCTCGGCCGCAGAGGTGCGCAGCGGGTAGAGTCGCCGTCCGTGCCCAGCGGGTAGAGCCCTCGTCCGAAGCCGGCGGGTAGAGCCGGTGTCCCGGGGCAGCGGGTAGACCTGTTTTCCGGGCTCGTCGGCTCGACGCGCTCTCCGAGTCGGGCGGCTCGAGCGGGTTCCAAGCGCTTAGCCGAGGCCCTCGGCGGACGCCGAGGCGCCACCGTTTCTGCCCGGGGCTCCGAGTGGGAAAGAAAGGGCGTTGTCTGCGGCGTGGGTAAAAAGGGGGAGTAGCTGGGACTCTCTTAAGGTGGCAGGGCGGCGGCCGACTGGGCTCGGCGGCGGGGGTGCCGGCGGGTAGAGTTGCGTTCCGAGCCCGACGGGTAGACGTGGTGTCCGACTCCGGCGGGTAGACCTTTTGTCCGAGCCCGGCGGGTAGACCTGTTGTCCGTGCCCGGCGGGTAGACCTGGTGTCCGAGTCGGGCTGGTAGACCTGGTGTCCGAGCTGGGCGGGTAGACCTTTTGTCCGAGCCCGGCGGGTAGACCTGGTGTCCGAGCCCGGCGGGTAGACCTGGTGTCCGAGCCCGGCGGGTAGACCTTTTGTCCGAGCCCGGCGGGTAGACCTGTTGTCCGAGCTGGGCGGGTAGACCTTTTGTCCGAGCTCGGCGGGTAGACCTGTTGTCCGAGCCGGGCGGGTAGACCTGGTGTCCGAGTCGGGCGGGTAGACCTTTTGTCCGAGCCCGGCGGGTAGACCTGTTGTCCGTGCCCGGCGGGTAGAGCTGGTGTCCGAGTCGGGCGGGTAGACCTGGTGTCCGAGCCCGGCGGGTAGACCTGGTGTCCATGCTGGGCGGGTAGACCTGGTGTCCGAGCCCGGCGGGTAGACCTGGTGTCCGAACCGGGCGGGTAGACCTTTTGTCCGAGCCCGGCGGGTAGACCTGGTGTCCGAACCGGGCGGGTAGACCTTTTGTCCGAGCCCGGCGGGTAGACCTGGTGTCCGAGCCCGGCGGGAAGACCTGTTGTCCGAGCTCGGCGGGTAGACCTGGTGTCCGAGCCGGGCGGGTAGACCTGGTGTCCGAGCCCGGCGGGTAGACCTTTTGTCCGAGCCCGGCGGGTAGACCTGTTGTCCGAGCTGGGCGGGTAGACCTTTTGTCCGAGCTCGGCGGGTAGACCTGTTGTCCGAGCCGGGCGGGTAGACCTGGTGTCCGAGCCCGGCGGGTAGACCTGTTGTCCATGCTGGGCGGGTAGACCTGGTGTCCGAGTCGGGCGGGTAGACCTTTTGTCCGAGCCCGGCGGGTAGACCTTTTGTCCGAGCCCGGCGGGTAGACCTGTTGTCCGTGCCCGGCGGGTAGAGCTGGTGTCCGAGTCGGGCGGGTAGACCTGGTGTCCGAGCCCGGCGGGTAGACCTGGTGTCCATGCTGGGCGGGTAGACCTGGTGTCCGAGCCCGGCGGGTAGACCTGGTGTCCGAACCGGGCGGGTAGACCTTTTGTCCGAGCCCGGCGGGTAGACCTGGTGTCCGAACCGGGCGGGTAGACCTTTTGTCCGAGCCCGGCGGGTAGACCTGGTGTCCGAGCCCGGTGGGAAGACCTGTTGTCCGAGCTCGGCGGGTAGACCTGGTGTCCGAGCCGGGCGGGTAGACCTGGTGCCCGAGCCCGGCGGGTAGACCTGTTGTCCATGCTGGGCGGGTAGACCTGGTGTCCGAGTCGGGCGGGTAGACCCTGTGCGCGAGCCGGGTGGGTAGACCTGTTGCCTAAACCCGGCGGGTAGACGTGTTGTCCGTGCCGTGCGGGTAGACCTGGTGTCCGACTCGGGCGGGTAGGCCTGGTGTCCGAACCCGGCGGGTAGACCGGTGTTCCGTGCCGTGCGGGTAGACCTGTTGTCCGAACCCGGTGGGTAGACCTGCTGTCCGAGCCCGGCGGGTAGACCGGTGTTCCGTGCCGTGCGGGTAGACCTGGTGTCCGAGTCGGGCGGGTAGACCTGGTGTCCGAGCCCGGCGGGTAGACCTTTTGTCGGGACCCGGCGGGTAGACCTTTTGTCCGAGCCCGGCGGGTAGACCTGGTGTCCGAGCCCGGCGGGTAGACCTGTTGTCCGTGCTCGGCGGGTAGACCTGTTGTCCCGGTTTTTGGGGTCGACCCGTTTCCCCACTCGAGCGGGGCCGAGCGGCCTCGTGCCCCGCCGGATGCTGGCGAGCATCAGGTCTACCCGGTTCCGGGGCTGGCGAGCATCAGGTCTACCCGGTTCCGGGACCGGCCGATCCGGCCGCCGCGGCCGCAGACGCCGGCCTGCGCCCCGCCGGCGTCCCGGCTCCGGGCCACCAGGTCTACCCGGCTCCGGCGGGACTTAGGCGCCTGGCGGCATTTTCGGGGTAGACGTGTTGTCGCGGCCGGCCCCGGAAGTCGGCCAAGGGGTCGCTGTCGGGCGCCGCCTCCAGTTAGGTCGAGGTGAGAGGCGGCCTGCTCTCGCGCGCCTCCCCGCTGAGGAGCCTCGAGCCGCTTTGGCGACCCGGCCGGGCCAGGACGCGTCTGTCCGTACTATGGGCAGGGGTTGTCTAGCAGCGCGGGTTCCGAGGGCCCCTTTTCTTCCGCGTCTGCTGCCGAGCGCGGCCTTCGGCGCGTGCCACGGGCCGGCCAACCCCACGAGCGGCAGGAAGGCCGGCGAGAAAGCCGCGGGGCACTCGGCCGGCTTCCTGGGGCGGGTCCGATGACGGGAAAGGAAGACGAGAGCCGAGCGCGAAAGCGCAGCCAAGGGAGTTGCGGGACTGGGACGGCCGAGGGGGGCCCGCGGGGGCCCAGCAGCGTCCAGCCCGAGCCGGTGGCGGCTGCCGGCTCCCCGAGGGCCCCGGGCGAAGGCGGTGGTGTGCGAGGGCGGCGAGGCGGCGTCGTCTCGTCCTTCCCATGCGCCGGCCCTAAGCCGGCGCCCGTCGTGCGGTGGCGGCGGGCATTGTTGCGGGCAGTTGGCGGCCGGGGCTGGAAGGGTGGAGCCCGCGTGGGCTTCTT
>NW_026138358.1:47500-72500 GCF_025592945.1 Manacus candei
GGCTGGCCTTAGAGGCGGGGTAGACCTGTTGCCGCCGAGGGGACTTAGAGCCTGAGCGCCGCGGCTCGGCCGGGTGGAGGTAGACCTGTTGCCGCCGGGAGGACTTAGAGCCTGAGCGCCGCGGCTCGGCCCGGTAGCGGGTAGACCTGTTCCCGCCGGCGAGCGGACTTGGACCCGGAGCGCCGCCGCCCGGCCCGGCCCGGTGGCGGGTAGACCTGTTCCCGCCGTCGAGCGGACTTGGAGCCGGGGCGCCGCCGGCCTGGTCCGGTGGCAGGTAGACCTGTTCCCGTCGGCGAGCGGACTTTAAGCCGGGGCGCCGCCGTCCTGCCCGGTGGTGGGTAGACCTGTTCCCGTCGGCGAGCGGACTTGGAGCCGGAGCGCCGCCGCCCGGCTCGGCCCGGAAGCGGGTAGACCTGTTCGCGTCGGCGAGCGGACTTGGAGCCGGGGCGCCGCCGCCCGGCTCGGCCCGGAAGCGGGTAGACCTGTTCCCGTCGGCGAGCGGACTTGGAACCGGGGCGCCGCCGTCCGGCCCGGTGGCGGGTAGACCTGTTCCCGCCGGCGAGCGGACTTGGAGCCGGGGCGCCGCCGTCCGGCCCGGTGGTGGGTAGACCTGTTCCCGTCGGCGAGCGGACTTGGAACCGTGGCGCCGCCGCCCGGCCCGGCCCGGTGGCGGGTAGACCTGTTCCCGCCGTCGAGCGGACTTGGAGCCGCGGCGCCGCCGCCCGGCCCGGCCCGGTGGCGGGTAGACCTGTTCCCGCCGTCGAGCGGACTTGGAGCCGGGGCGCCGCCGGCCTGGTCCGGTGGCAGGTAGACCTGTTCCCGTCGGCGAGCGGACTTTAAGCCGGGGCGCCGCCGCCCGGCTCGGCCCGGTGGCGGGTAGACCTGTTCCCGCCGGCGAGCGGACTTGGAGCCGGAGCGCCGCCACCCGGCCCGGTGGTGGGTAGACCTGTTCACGCCGGCGAGCGGACTTGGAGCCGGGGCGCCGCCGTCCGGCCCGGTGGTGGGTAGACCTGTTCCCGTCGGCGAGCGGACTTGGAACCGTGGCGCCGCCGCCCGGCCCGGCCCGGTGGCGGGTAGACCTGTTCGCGTCGGCGAGCGGACTTGGAGCCGGAGCGCCGCCGCCCGGCTCGGCCCGGAAGCGGGTAGACCTGTTCGCGTCGGCGAGCGGACTTGGAGCCGGAGCGCCGCCGCCCGGCTCGGCCCGGAAGCGGGTAGACCTGTTCGCGTCGGCGAGCGGACTTGGAGCCGGGGCGCCGCCGCGCGGCTCGGCCCGGAAGCGGGTAGACCTGTTCCCGTCGGCGAGCGGACTTGGAACCGTGGCGCCGCCGCCCGGCCTGGCCCGGTGGCGGGTAGACCTGTTCCCGCCGTCGAGCGGACTTGGAGCCGCGGCGCCGCCGCCCGGCCCGGCCCGGTGGCGGGTAGACCTGTTCCCGCCGTCGAGCGGACTTGGAGCCGGGGCGCCGCCGGCCTGGTCCGGTGGCAGGTAGACCTGTTCCCGTCGGCGAGCGGACTTTAAGCCGGGGCGCCGCCGCCCGGCTCGGCCCGGTGGCGGGTAGACCTGTTCCCGCCGGCGAGCGGACTTGGAGCCGGAGCGCCGCCACCCGGCCCGGTGGTGGGTAGACCTGTTCCCGTCGGCGAGCGCACTTGGAGCCGGAGCGCCGCCGCCCGGCTCGGCCCGGAAGCGGGTAGACCTGTTCGCGTCGGCGAGCGGACTTGGAGCCGGGGCGCCGCCGCCCGGCTCGGCCCGGAAGCGGGTAGACCTGTTCCCGTCGGCGAGCGGACTTGGAGCCGGAGCGCCGCCGTCCGGCCCGGCGGTGGGTAGACCTGTTCCCGTCGGCGAGCGGACTTGGAACCGGGGCGCCGCCGTCCGGCCCGGCCCGGTGGCGGGTAGACCTGTTCCCGCCGTCGAGCGGACTTGGAGCCGCGGCGCCGCCGCCCGGCCCGGCCCGGTGGCGGGTAGACCTGTTCGCGTCGGCGAGCGGACTTGGAGCCGGAGCGCCGCCGCCCGGCTCGGCCCGGAAGCAGGTAGACCTGTTCGCGTCGGCGAGCGGACTTGGAGCCGGAGCGCCGCCGCCCGGCTCGGCCCGGAAGCGGGTAGACCTGTTCGCGTCGGCGAGCGGACTTGGAGCCGGGGCGCCGCCGCCCGGCTCGGCCCGGAAGCGGCTAGACCTGTTCCCGTCGGCGAGCGGACTTGGAACCGTGGCGCCGCCGCCCGGCCCGGCCCGGTGGCGGGTAGACCTGTTCCCGCCGTCGAGCGGACTTGGAGCCGCGGCGCCGCCGCCCGGCCCGGCCCGGTGGCGGGTAGACCTGTTCCCGCCGTCGAGCGGACTTGGAGCCGGGGCGCCGCCGGCCTGGTCCGGTGGCGGGTAGACCTGTTCCCGCCGGCGAGCGGACTTGGAGCCGGAGCGCCGCCACCCGGCCCGGTGGTGGGTAGACCTGTTCCCGTCGGCGAGCGCACTTGGAGCCGGAGCGCCGCCGCCCGGCTCGGCCCGGAAGCGGGTAGACCTGTTCGCGTCGGCGAGCGGACTTGGAGCCGGGGCGCCGCCGCCCGGCTCGGCCCGGAAGCGGGTAGACCTGTTCCCGTCGGCGAGCGGACTTGGAGCCGGAGCGCCGCCGCCCGGCTCGGCCCGGAAGCGGGTAGACCTGTTCGCGTCGGCGAGCGGACTTGGAGCCGGGGCGCCGCCGCGCGGCTCGGCCCGGAAGCGGGTAGACCTGTTCCCGTCGGCGAGCGGACTTGGAACCGTGGCGCCGCCGCCCGGCCCGGCCCGGTGGCGGGTAGACCTGTTCCCGCCGTCGAGCGGACTTGGAGCCGCGGCGCCGCCGCCCGGCCCGGCCCGGTGGCGGGTAGACCTGTTCCCGCCGTCGAGCGGACTTGGAGCCGGGGCGCCGCCGGCCTGGTCCGGTGGCAGGTAGACCTGTTCCCGTCGGCGAGCGGACTTTAAGCCGGGGCGCCGCCGCCCGGCTCGGCCCGGTGGCGGGTAGACCTGTTCCCGCCGGCGAGCGGACTTGGAGCCGGAGCGCCGCCACCCGGCCCGGTGGTGGGTAGACCTGTTCACGCCGGCGAGCGGACTTGGAGCCGGGGCGCCGCCGTCCGGCCCGGTGGTGGGTAGACCTGTTCCCGTCGGCGAGCGGACTTGGAACCGTGGCGCCGCCGCCCGGCCCGGCCCGGTGGCGGGTAGACCTGTTCGCGTCGGCGAGCGGACTTGGAGCCGGAGCGCCGCCGCCCGGCTCGGCCCGGAAGCGGGTAGACCTGTTCGCGTCGGCGAGCGGACTTGGAGCCGGAGCGCCGCCGCCCGGCTCGGCCCGGAAGCGGGTAGACCTGTTCGCGTCGGCGAGCGGACTTGGAGCCGGGGCGCCGCCGCGCGGCTCGGCCCGGAAGCGGGTAGACCTGTTCCCGTCGGCGAGCGGACTTGGAACCGTGGCGCCGCCGCCCGGCCTGGCCCGGTGGCGGGTAGACCTGTTCCCGCCGTCGAGCGGACTTGGAGCCGCGGCGCCGCCGCCCGGCCCGGCCCGGTGGCGGGTAGACCTGTTCCCGCCGTCGAGCGGACTTGGAGCCGGGGCGCCGCCGGCCTGGTCCGGTGGCAGGTAGACCTGTTCCCGTCGGCGAGCGGACTTTAAGCCGGGGCGCCGCCGCCCGGCTCGGCCCGGTGGCGGGTAGACCTGTTCCCGCCGGCGAGCGGACTTGGAGCCGGAGCGCCGCCACCCGGCCCGGTGGTGGGTAGACCTGTTCCCGTCGGCGAGCGCACTTGGAGCCGGAGCGCCGCCGCCCGGCTCGGCCCGGAAGCGGGTAGACCTGTTCGCGTCGGCGAGCGGACTTGGAGCCGGGGCGCCGCCGCCCGGCTCGGCCCGGAAGCGGGTAGACCTGTTCCCGTCGGCGAGCGGACTTGGAGCCGGAGCGCCGCCGTCCGGCCCGGCGGTGGGTAGACCTGTTCCCGTCGGCGAGCGGACTTGGAACCGGGGCGCCGCCGTCCGGCCCGGCCCGGTGGCGGGTAGACCTGTTCCCGCCGTCGAGCGGACTTGGAGCCGCGGCGCCGCCGCCCGGCCCGGCCCGGTGGCGGGTAGACCTGTTCGCGTCGGCGAGCGGACTTGGAGCCGGAGCGCCGCCGCCCGGCTCGGCCCGGAAGCAGGTAGACCTGTTCGCGTCGGCGAGCGGACTTGGAGCCGGAGCGCCGCCGCCCGGCTCGGCCCGGAAGCGGGTAGACCTGTTCGCGTCGGCGAGCGGACTTGGAGCCGGGGCGCCGCCGCCCGGCTCGGCCCGGAAGCGGCTAGACCTGTTCCCGTCGGCGAGCGGACTTGGAACCGTGGCGCCGCCGCCCGGCCCGGCCCGGTGGCGGGTAGACCTGTTCCCGCCGTCGAGCGGACTTGGAGCCGCGGCGCCGCCGCCCGGCCCGGCCCGGTGGCGGGTAGACCTGTTCCCGCCGTCGAGCGGACTTGGAGCCGGGGCGCCGCCGGCCTGGTCCGGTGGCGGGTAGACCTGTTCCCGCCGGCGAGCGGACTTGGAGCCGGAGCGCCGCCACCCGGCCCGGTGGTGGGTAGACCTGTTCCCGTCGGCGAGCGCACTTGGAGCCGGAGCGCCGCCGCCCGGCTCGGCCCGGAAGCGGGTAGACCTGTTCGCGTCGGCGAGCGGACTTGGAGCCGGGGCGCCGCCGCCCGGCTCGGCCCGGAAGCGGGTAGACCTGTTCCCGTCGGCGAGCGCACTTGGAGCCGGAGCGCCGCCGCCCGGCTCGGCCCGGAAGCGGGTAGACCTGTTCGCGTCGGCGAGCGGACTTGGAGCCGCGGCGCCGCCGCCCGGCCCGGCCCGGTGGCGGGTAGACCTGTTCCCGCCGTCGAGCGGACTTGGAGCCGGGGCGCCGCCGGCCTGGTCCGGTGGCGGGTAGACCTGTTCCCGCCGGCGAGCGGACTTGGAGCCGGAGCGCCGCCACCCGGCCCGGTGGTGGGTAGACCTGTTCCCGTCGGCGAGTGCACTTGGAGCCGGAGCGCCGCCGCCCGGCTCGGCCCGGAAGCGGGTAGACCTGTTCGCGTCGGCGAGCGGACTTGGAGCCGGGGCGCCGCCGCCCGGCTCGGCCCGGAAGCGGGTAGACCTGTTCCCGTCGGCGAGCGGACTTGGAGCCGGAGCGCCGCCGCCCGGCTCGGCCCGGAAGCGGGTAGACCTGTTCGCGTCGGCGAGCGGACTTGGAGCCGCGGCGCCGCCGCCCGGCCCGGCCCGGTGGCGGGTAGACCTGTTCCCGCCGACGAGCGGACTTGGAGCCGGAGCGCCGCCGCCCGGCTCGGCCCGGTGGCGGGTAGACCTGTTCCCGCCGGCGAGCGGACTTGGAGCCGGGGCGCCGCCGCCCGGCCCGGCCCGGTGGCGGGTAGACCTGTTCCCGCCGTCGAGCGGACTTGGAGCCGGGGCGCCGCCGGCCTGGTCCGGTGGCAGGTAGACCTGTTCCCGTCGGCGAGCGGACTTTAAGCCGGGGCGCCGCCGTCCTGCCCGGTGGTGGGTAGACCTGTTCCCGTCGGCGAGCGGACTTGGAGCCGGAGCGCCGCCGCCCGGCTCGGCCCGGAAGCGGGTAGACCTGTTCGCGTCGGCGAGCGGACTTGGAGCCGGAGCACCGCCGCCCGGCTCGGCCCGGTAGCGGGTAGACCTGTTCCCGTCGGCGAGCGGACTTGGAACCGGGGCGCCGCCGTCCGGCCCGGTGGCGGGTAGACCTGTTCCCGCCGGCGAGCGGACTTGGAGCCGGGGCGCCGCCGTCCGGCCCGGTGGTGGGTAGACCTGTTCCCGTCGGCGAGCGGACTTGGAACCGTGGCGCCGCCGCCCGGCCCGGCCCGGTGGCGGGTAGACCTGTTCCCGCCGTCGAGCGGACTTGGAGCCGCGGCGCCGCCGCCCGGCCCGGCCCGGTGGCGGGTAGACCTGTTCCCGCCGTCGAGCGGACTTGGAGCCGGGGCGCCGCCGGCCTGGTCCGGTGGCAGGTAGACCTGTTCCCGTCGGCGAGCGGACTTTAAGCCGGGGCGCCGCCGCCCGGCTCGGCCCGGTGGCGGGTAGACCTGTTCCCGCCGGCGAGCGGACTTGGAGCCGGAGCGCCGCCACCCGGCCCGGTGGTGGGTAGACCTGTTCCCGCCGGCGAGCGGACTTGGAGCCGGGGCGCCGCCGTCCGGCCCGGTGGTGGGTAGACCTGTTCCCGTCGGCGAGCGGACTTGGAACCGTGGCGCCGCCGCCCGGCCCGGCCCGGTGGCGGGTAGACCTGTTCGCGTCGGCGAGCGGACTTGGAGCCGGAGCGCCGCCGCCCGGCTCGGCCCGGAAGCGGGTAGACCTGTTCGCGTCGGCGAGCGGACTTGGAGCCGGAGCGCCGCCGCCCGGCTCGGCCCGGAAGCGGGTAGACCTGTTCGCGTCGGCGAGCGGACTTGGAGCCGGGGCGCCGCCGCGCGGCTCGGCCCGGAAGCGGGTAGACCTGTTCCCGTCGGCGAGCGGACTTGGAACCGTGGCGCCGCCGCCCGGCCCGGCCCGGTGGCGGGTAGACCTGTTCCCGCCGTCGAGCGGACTTGGAGCCGCGGCGCCGCCGCCCGGCCCGGCCCGGTGGCGGGTAGACCTGTTCCCGCCGTCGAGCGGACTTGGAGCCGGGGCGCCGCCGGCCTGGTCCGGTGGCAGGTAGACCTGTTCCCGTCGGCGAGCGGACTTTAAGCCGGGGCGCCGCCGCCCGGCTCGGCCCGGTGGCGGGTAGACCTGTTCCCGCCGGCGAGCGGACTTGGAGCCGGAGCGCCGCCACCCGGCCCGGTGGTGGGTAGACCTGTTCCCGTCGGCGAGCGCACTTGGAGCCGGAGCGCCGCCGCCCGGCTCGGCCCGGAAGCGGGTAGACCTGTTCGCGTCGGCGAGCGGACTTGGAGCCGGGGCGCCGCCGCCCGGCTCGGCCCGGAAGCGGGTAGACCTGTTCCCGTCGGCGAGCGGACTTGGAGCCGGAGCGCCGCCGTCCGGCCCGGCGGTGGGTAGACCTGTTCCCGTCGGCGAGCGGACTTGGAACCGGGGCGCCGCCGCCCGGCCCGGCCCGGTGGCGGGTAGACCTGTTCGCGTCGGCGAGCGGACTTGGAGCCGGAGCGCCGCCGCCCGGCTCGGCCCGGAAGCAGGTAGACCTGTTCGCGTCGGCGAGCGGACTTGGAGCCGGAGCGCCGCCGCCCGGCTCGGCCCGGAAGCGGGTAGACCTGTTCGCGTCGGCGAGCGGACTTGGAGCCGGGGCGCCGCCGCCCGGCTCGGCCCGGAAGCGGCTAGACCTGTTCCCGTCGGCGAGCGGACTTGGAACCGTGGCGCCGCCGCCCGGCCCGGCCCGGTGGCGGGTAGACCTGTTCCCGCCGTCGAGCGGACTTGGAGCCGCGGCGCCGCCGCCCGGCCCGGCCCGGTGGCGGGTAGACCTGTTCCCGCCGTCGAGCGGACTTGGAGCCGGGGCGCCGCCGGCCTGGTCCGGTGGCGGGTAGACCTGTTCCCGCCGGCGAGCGGACTTGGAGCCGGAGCGCCGCCACCCGGCCCGGTGGTGGGTAGACCTGTTCCCGTCGGCGAGCGCACTTGGAGCCGGAGCGCCGCCGCCCGGCTCGGCCCGGAAGCGGGTAGACCTGTTCGCGTCGGCGAGCGGACTTGGAGCCGGGGCGCCGCCGCCCGGCTCGGCCCGGAAGCGGGTAGACCTGTTCCCGTCGGCGAGCGGACTTGGAGCCGGAGCGCCGCCGCCCGGCTCGGCCCGGAAGCGGGTAGACCTGTTCGCGTCGGCGAGCGGACTTGGAGCCGCGGCGCCGCCGCCCGGCCCGGCCCGGTGGCGGGTAGACCTGTTCCCGCCGACGAGCGGACTTGGAGCCGGAGCGCCGCCGCCCGGCTCGGCCCGGTGGCGGGTAGACCTGTTCCCGCCGGCGAGCGGACTTGGAGCCGGGGCGCCGCCGCCCGGCCCGGCCCGGTGGCGGGTAGACCTGTTCCCGCCGTCGAGCGGACTTGGAGCCGGGGCGCCGCCACCCGGCCCGGTGGTGGGTAGACCTGTTCCCGTCGGCGAGCGCACTTGGAGCCGGAGCGCCGCCGCCCGGCTCGGCCCGGAAGCGGGTAGACCTGTTCGCGTCGGCGAGCGGACTTGGAGCCGGGGCGCCGCCGCCCGGCTCGGCCCGGAAGCGGGTAGACCTGTTCCCGCCGGCGAGCGGACTTGGAGCCGGGGCGCCGCCGTCCGGCCCGGCGGTGGGTAGACCTGTTCCCGTCGGCGAGCGGACTTGGAACCGGGGCGCCGCCGTCCGGCCCGGCCCGGTGGCGGGTAGACCTGTTCCCGCCGTCGAGCGGACTTGGAGCCGCGGCGCCGCCGCCCGGCCCGGCCCGGTGGCGGGTAGACCTGTTCGCGTCGGCGAGCGGACTTGGAGCCGGAGCGCCGCCGCCCGGCTCGGCCCGGAAGCGGGTAGACCTGTTCGCGTCGGCGAGCGGACTTGGAGCCGGAGCGCCGCCGCCCGGCTCGGCCCGGAAGCGGGTAGACCTGTTCGCGTCGGCGAGCGGACTTGGAGCCGGGGCGCCGCCGCCCGGCTCGGCCCGGAAGCGGCTAGACCTGTTCCCGTCGGCGAGCGGACTTGGAGCCGGAGCGCCGCCGCCCGGCTCGGCCCGGAAGCGGGTAGACCTGTTCGCGTCGGCGAGCGGACTTGGAGCCGGGGCGCCGCCGCCCGGCTCGGCCCGGAAGCGGCTAGACCTGTTCCCGTCGGCGAGCGGACTTGGAACCGTGGCGCCGCCGCCCGGCCCGGCCCGGTGGCGGGTAGACCTGTTCCCGCCGTCGAGCGGACTTGGAGCCGCGGCGCCGCCGCCCGGCCCGGCCCGGTGGCGGGTAGACCTGTTCCCGCCGTCGAGCGGACTTGGAGCCGGGGCGCCGCCGGCCTGGTCCGGTGGCGGGTAGACCTGTTCCCGCCGGCGAGCGGACTTGGAGCCGGAGCGCCGCCACCCGGCCCGGTGGTGGGTAGACCTGTTCCCGTCGGCGAGCGCACTTGGAGCCGGAGCGCCGCCGCCCGGCTCGGCCCGGAAGCGGGTAGACCTGTTCGCGTCGGCGAGCGGACTTGGAGCCGGAGCGCCGCCGCCCGGCTCGGCCCGGAAGCGGGTAGACCTGTTCGCGTCGGCGAGCGGACTTGGAGCCGGAGCACCGCCGCCCGGCTCGGCCCGGTAGCGGGTAGACCTGTTCCCGTCGGCGAGCGGACTTGGAACCGGGGCGCCGCCGTCCGGCCCGGTGGCGGGTAGACCTGTTCCCGCCGGCGAGCGGACTTGGAGCCGGGGCGCCGCCGTCCGGCCCGGTGGTGGGTAGACCTGTTCCCGTCGGCGAGCGGACTTGGAACCGTGGCGCCGCCGCCCGGCCCGGCCCGGTGGCGGGTAGACCTGTTCCCGCCGTCGAGCGGACTTGGAGCCGCGGCGCCGCCGCCCGGCCCGGCCCGGTGGCGGG
The DNA here is from genome assembly GCF_025592945.1 of Manacus candei. Lineage (NCBI taxonomy): Eukaryota > Metazoa > Chordata > Aves > Passeriformes > Pipridae > Manacus > Manacus candei. Next base: position 56,908 of record NW_026138358.1, read on the forward strand.
TAGACCTGTTCCCGCCGTCGAGCGGACTTGGAGCCGGGGCGCCGCCGGCCTGGTCCGGTGGCAGGTAGACCTGTTCCCGTCGGCGAGCGGACTTTAAGCCGGGGCGCCGCCGCCCGGCTCGGCCCGGTGGCGGGTAGACCTGTTCCCGCCGGCGAGCGGACTTGGAGCCGGAGCGCCGCCACCCGGCCCGGTGGTGGGTAGACCTGTTCCCGCCGGCGAGCGGACTTGGAGCCGGGGCGCCGCCGTCCGGCCCGGTGGTGGGTAGACCTGTTCCCGTCGGCGAGCGGACTTGGAACCGTGGCGCCGCCGCCCGGCCCGGCCCGGTGGCGGGTAGACCCTGTTCGCGTCGGGCGAGCGGACTTGGAGCCGGAGCGCCGCCGCCCGGCTCGGCCCGGAAAGCGGGTAGACCTGTTCGCGTCGGCGAGCGGACTTGGAGCCGGAGCGCCGCCGCCCGGCTCGGCCCGGAAGCGGGTAGACCTGTTCGCGTCGGCGAGCGGACTTGGAGCCGGGGCGCCGCCGCGCGGCTCGGCCCGGAAGCGGGTAGACCTGTTCCCGTCGGCGAGCGGACTTGGAACCGTGGCGCCGCCGCCCGGCCCGGCCCGGTGGCGGGTAGACCTGTTCCCGCCGTCGAGCGGACTTGGAGCCGCGGCGCCGCCCGCCCGGCCCGGCCCGGTGGCGGGTAGACCTGTTCCCGCCGTCGAGCGGACTTGGAGCCGGGGCGCCGCCGGCCTGGTCCGGTGGCAGGTAGACCTGTTCCCGTCGGCGAGCGGACTTTAAGCCGGGGCGGCCGCCGCCCGGCTCGGCCCGGTGGCGGGTAGACCTGTTCCCGCCGGCGAGCGGACTTGGAGCCGGAGCGCCGCCAACCCGGCCCGGTGGTGGGTAGACCTGTTCCCGTCGGCGAGCGCACTTGGAGCCGGAGCGCCGCCGCCCGGCTCGGCCCGGAAGCGGGTAGACCTGTTCGCGTCGGCGAGCGGACTTGGAGCCGGGGCGCCCGCCGCCCGGCTCGGCCCGGAAGCGGGTAGACCTGTTCCCGTCGGCGAGCGGACTTGGAGCCGGAGCGCCGCCGTCCGGCCCGGCGGTGGGTAGACCTGTTCCCGTCGGCGAGCGGACTTGGAACCGGGGCGCCGCCGCCCGGCCCGGCCCGGTGGCGGGTAGACCTGTTCGCGTCGGCGAGCGGACTTGGAGCCGGAGCGCCGCCGCCCGGCTCGGCCCGGAAGCAGGTAGACCTGTTCGCGTCGGCGAGCGGACTTGGAGCCGGAGCGCCGCCGCCCGGCTCGGCCCGGAAGCGGGTAGACCTGTTCGCGTCGGCGAGCGGACTTGGAGCCGGGGCGCCGCCGCCCGGCTCGGCCCGGAAGCGGCTAGACCTGTTCCCGTCGGCGAGCGGGACTTGGAACCGTGGCGCCGCCGCCCGGCCCGGCCCGGTGGCGGGTAGACCTGTTCCCGCCGTCGAGCGGACTTGGAGCCGCGGCGCCGCCGCCGGCCCGGCCCGGTGGCGGGTAGACCTGTTCCCGCCGTCGAGCGGACTTGGAGCCGGGGCGCCGCCGGCCTGGTCCGGTGGCGGGTAGACCTGTTCCCGCCGGCGAGCGGACTTGGAGCCGGAGCGCCGCCACCCGGCCCGGTGGTGGGTAGACCTGTTCCCGTCGGCGAGCGCACTTGGAGCCGGAGCGCCGCCGCCCGGCTCGGCCCGGAAGCGGGTAGACCTGTTCGCGTCGGCGAGCGGACTTGGAGCCGGGGCGCCGCCGCCCGGCTCGGCCGGAAGCGGGTAGACCTGTTCCCGTCGGCGAGCGGACTTGGAGCCGGAGCGCCGCCGCCCGGCTCGGCCCGGAAGCGGGTAGACCTGTTCGCGTCGGCGAGCGGACTTGGAGCCGGGGCGCCGCCGCCCGGCCCGGCCCGGTGGCGGGTAGACCTGTTCCCGCCGTCGAGCGGACTTGGAGCCGGGGCGCCGCCACCCGGCCCGGTGGTGGGTAGACCTGTTCCCGTCGGCGAGCGCACTTGGAGCCGGAGCGCCGCCGCCCGGCTCGGCCCGGAAGCGGGTAGACCTGTTTCGCGTCGGCGAGCGGACTTGGAGCCGGGGCGCCGCCGCCCGGCTCGGCCCGGAAGCGGGTAGACCTGTTCCCGCCGGCGAGCGGACTTGGAGCCGGGGCCGCCGCCGTCCGGCCCGGCGGGTGGGTAGACCTGTTCCCGTCGGCGAGCGGACTTGGAACCGGGGCGCCGCCGCCGTCCGGCCCGGCCCGGTGGCGGGTAGACCTGTTCCCGCCGTCGAGCGGACTTGGAGCCGCGGCGCCGCCGCCCGGCCCGGCCCGGTGGCGGGTAGACCTGTTCGCGTCGGCGAGCGGACTTGGAGCCGGAGCGCCGCCGCCCGGCTCGGCCCGGAAGCGGGTAGACCTGTTCGCGTCGGCGAGCGGACTTGGAGCCGGAGCGCCGCCGCCCGGCTCGGCCCGGAAGCGGGTAGACCTGTTCGCGTCGGCGAGCGGACTTGGAGCCGGGGCGCCGCCGCCCGGCTCGGCCCGGAAGCGGCTAGACCTGTTCCCGTCGGCGAGCGGACTTGGAGCCGGAGCGCCGCCGCCCGGCTCGGCCCGGAAGCGGGTAGACCTGTTCCCGTCGGCGAGCGGACTTTAAGCCGGGGCGCCGCCGCCCGGCTCGGCCCGGTGGCGGGTAGACCTGTTCCCGCCGGCGAGCGGACTTGGAGCCGGAGCGCCGCCACCCGGCCCGGTGGTGGGTAGACCTGTTCCCGTCGGCGAGCGCACTTGGAGCCGGAGCGCCGCCGCCCGGCTCGGCCCGGAAGCGGGTAGACCTGTTCGCGTCGGCGAGCGGACTTGGAGCCGGGGCGCCGCCGCCCGGCTCGGCCCGGAAGCGGGTAGACCTGTTCCCGTCGGCGAGCGGACTTGGAGCCGGAGCGCCGCCGTCCGGCCCGGCGGTGGGTAGACCTGTTCCCGTCGGCGAGCGGACTTGGAACCGGGGCGCCGCCGCCCGGCCCGGCCCGGTGGCGGGTAGACCTGTTCGCGTCGGCGAGCGGACTTGGAGCCGGAGCGCCGCCGCCCGGCTCGGCCCGGAAGCAGGTAGACCTGTTCGCGTCGGCGAGCGGACTTGGAGCCGGAGCGCCGCCGCCCGGCTCGGCCCGGAAGCGGGTAGACCTGTTCGCGTCGGCGAGCGGACTTGGAGCCGGGGCGCCGCCGCCCGGCTCGGCCCGGAAGCGGCTAGACCTGTTCCCGTCGGCGAGCGGACTTGGAACCGTGGCGCCGCCGCCCGGCCCGGCCCGGTGGCGGGTAGACCTGTTCCCGCCGTCGAGCGGACTTGGAGCCGCGGCGCCGCCGCCCGGCCCGGCCCGGTGGCGGGTAGACCTGTTCCCGCCGTCGAGCGGACTTGGAGCCGGGGCGCCGCCGGCCTGGTCCGGTGGCGGGTAGACCTGTTCCCGCCGGCGAGCGGACTTGGAGCCGGAGCGCCGCCACCCGGCCCGGTGGTGGGTAGACCTGTTCCCGTCGGCGAGCGCACTTGGAGCCGGAGCGCCGCCGCCCGGCTCGGCCCGGAAGCGGGTAGACCTGTTCGCGTCGGCGAGCGGACTTGGAGCCGGGGCGCCGCCGCCCGGCTCGGCCCGGAAGCGGGTAGACCTGTTCCCGTCGGCGAGCGGACTTGGAGCCGGAGCGCCGCCGCCCGGCTCGGCCCGGAAGCGGGTAGACCTGTTCGCGTCGGCGAGCGGACTTGGAGCCGCGGCGCCGCCGCCCGGCCCGGCCCGGTGGCGGGTAGACCTGTTCCCGCCGACGAGCGGACTTGGAGCCGGAGCGCCGCCGCCCGGCTCGGCCCGGTGGCGGGTAGACCTGTTCCCGCCGGCGAGCGGACTTGGAGCCGGGGCGCCGCCGCCCGGCCCGGCCCGGTGGCGGGTAGACCTGTTCCCGCCGTCGAGCGGACTTGGAGCCGGGGCGCCGCCACCCGGCCCGGTGGTGGGTAGACCTGTTCCCGTCGGCGAGCGCACTTGGAGCCGGAGCGCCGCCGCCCGGCTCGGCCCGGAAGCGGGTAGACCTGTTCGCGTCGGCGAGCGGACTTGGAGCCGGGGCGCCGCCGCCCGGCTCGGCCCGGAAGCGGGTAGACCTGTTCCCGCCGGCGAGCGGACTTGGAGCCGGGGCGCCGCCGTCCGGCCCGGCGGTGGGTAGACCTGTTCCCGTCGGCGAGCGGACTTGGAACCGGGGCGCCGCCGTCCGGCCCGGCCCGGTGGCGGGTAGACCTGTTCCCGCCGTCGAGCGGACTTGGAGCCGCGGCGCCGCCGCCCGGCCCGGCCCGGTGGCGGGTAGACCTGTTCGCGTCGGCGAGCGGACTTGGAGCCGGAGCGCCGCCGCCCGGCTCGGCCCGGAAGCGGGTAGACCTGTTCGCGTCGGCGAGCGGACTTGGAGCCGGAGCGCCGCCGCCCGGCTCGGCCCGGAAGCGGGTAGACCTGTTCGCGTCGGCGAGCGGACTTGGAGCCGGGGCGCCGCCGCCCGGCTCGGCCCGGAAGCGGCTAGACCTGTTCCCGTCGGCGAGCGGACTTGGAGCCGGAGCGCCGCCGCCCGGCTCGGCCCGGAAGCGGGTAGACCTGTTCGCGTCGGCGAGCGGACTTGGAGCCGGGGCGCCGCCGCCCGGCTCGGCCCGGAAGCGGCTAGACCTGTTCCCGTCGGCGAGCGGACTTGGAACCGTGGCGCCGCCGCCCGGCCCGGCCCGGTGGCGGGTAGACCTGTTCCCGCCGTCGAGCGGACTTGGAGCCGCGGCGCCGCCGCCCGGCCCGGCCCGGTGGCGGGTAGACCTGTTCCCGCCGTCGAGCGGACTTGGAGCCGGGGCACCGCCGGCCTGGTCCGGTGGCGGGTAGACCTGTTCCCGCCGGCGAGCGGACTTGGAGCCGGAGCGCCGCCACCCGGCCCGGTGGTGGGTAGACCTGTTCCCGTCGGCGAGCGCACTTGGAGCCGGAGCGCCGCCGCCCGGCTCGGCCCGGAAGCGGGTAGACCTGTTCGCGTCGGCGAGCGGACTTGGAGCCGGGGCGCCGCCGCCCGGCTCGGCCCGGAAGCGGGTAGACCTGTTCCCGTCGGCGAGCGGACTTGGAGCCGGAGCGCCGCCGCCCGGCTCGGCCCGGAAGCGGGTAGACCTGTTCGCGTCGGCGAGCGGACTTGGAGCCGCGGCGCCGCCGCCCGGCCCGGCCCGGTGGCGGGTAGACCTGTTCCCGCCGACGAGCGGACTTGGAGCCGGAGCGCCGCCGCCCGGCTCGGCCCGGTGGCGGGTAGACCTGTTCCCGCCGTCGAGCGGACTTGGAGCCGGGGCGCCGCCGCCCGGCCCGGCCCGGTGGCGGGTAGACCTGTTCCCGCCGTCGAGCGGACTTGGAGCCGGGGCGCCGCCGGCCTGGTCCGGTGGCAGGTAGACCTGTTCCCGTCGGCGAGCGGACTTTAAGCCGGGGCGCCGCCGTCCTGCCCGGTGGTGGGTAGACCTGTTCCCGTCGGCGAGCGGACTTGGAGCCGGAGCGCCGCCGCCCGGCTCGGCCCGGAAGCGGGTAGACCTGTTCGCGTCGGCGAGCGGACTTGGAGCCGGAGCGCCGCCGCCCGGCTCGGCCCGGAAGCGGGTAGACCTGTTCGCGTCGGCGAGCGGACTTGGAGCCGGGGCGCCGCCGCCCGGCTCGGCCCGGAAGCGGGTAGACCTGTTCCCGTCGGCGAGCGGACTTGGAGCCGGGGCGCCGCCGGCCTGGTCCGGTGGCGGGTAGACCTGTTCCCGCCGGCGAGCGGACTTGGAGCCGCGGCGCCGCCGCCCGGCCCGGCCCGGTGGTGGGTAGACCTGTTCCCGTCGGCGAGCGCACTTGGAGCCGGAGCGCCGCCGCCCGGCTCGGCCCGGAAGCGGGTAGACCTGTTCGCGTCGGCGAGCGGACTTGGAGCCGGAGCGCCGCCGCCCGGCTCGGCCCGGAAGCGGGTAGACCTGTTCGCGTCGGCGAGCGGACTTGGAGCCGGAGCACCGCCGCCCGGCTCGGCCCGGTAGCGGGTAGACCTGTTCCCGTCGGCGAGCGGACTTGGAACCGGGGCGCCGCCGTCCGGCCCGGTGGCGGGTAGACCTGTTCCCGCCGGCGAGCGGACTTGGAGCCGGGGCGCCGCCGTCCGGCCCGGTGGTGGGTAGACCTGTTCCCGTCGGCGAGCGGACTTGGAACCGTGGCGCCGCCGCCCGGCCCGGCCCGGTGGCGGGTAGACCTGTTCCCGCCGTCGAGCGGACTTGGAGCCGCGGCGCCGCCGCCCGGCCCGGCCCGGTGGCGGGTAGACCTGTTCCCGCCGTCGAGCGGACTTGGAGCCGGGGCGCCGCCGGCCTGGTCCGGTGGCAGGTAGACCTGTTCCCGTCGGCGAGCGGACTTTAAGCCGGGGCGCCGCCGCCCGGCTCGGCCCGGTGGCGGGTAGACCTGTTCCCGCCGGCGAGCGGACTTGGAGCCGGAGCGCCGCCACCCGGCCCGGTGGTGGGTAGACCTGTTCCCGCCGGCGAGCGGACTTGGAGCCGGGGCGCCGCCGTCCGGCCCGGTGGTGGGTAGACCTGTTCCCGTCGGCGAGCGGACTTGGAACCGTGGCGCCGCCGCCCGGCCCGGCCCGGTGGCGGGTAGACCTGTTCGCGTCGGCGAGCGGACTTGGAGCCGGAGCGCCGCCGCCCGGCTCGGCCCGGAAGCGGGTAGACCTGTTCGCGTCGGCGAGCGGACTTGGAGCCGGAGCGCCGCCGCCCGGCTCGGCCCGGAAGCGGGTAGACCTGTTCGCGTCGGCGAGCGGACTTGGAGCCGGGGCGCCGCCGCGCGGCTCGGCCCGGAAGCGGGTAGACCTGTTCCCGTCGGCGAGCGGACTTGGAACCGTGGCGCCGCCGCCCGGCCCGGCCCGGTGGCGGGTAGACCTGTTCCCGCCGTCGAGCGGACTTGGAGCCGCGGCGCCGCCGCCCGGCCCGGCCCGGTGGCGGGTAGACCTGTTCCCGCCGTCGAGCGGACTTGGAGCCGGGGCGCCGCCGGCCTGGTCCGGTGGCAGGTAGACCTGTTCCCGTCGGCGAGCGGACTTTAAGCCGGGGCGCCGCCGCCCGGCTCGGCCCGGTGGCGGGTAGACCTGTTCCCGCCGGCGAGCGGACTTGGAGCCGGAGCGCCGCCACCCGGCCCGGTGGTGGGTAGACCTGTTCCCGTCGGCGAGCGCACTTGGAGCCGGAGCGCCGCCGCCCGGCTCGGCCCGGAAGCGGGTAGACCTGTTCGCGTCGGCGAGCGGACTTGGAGCCGGGGCGCCGCCGCCCGGCTCGGCCCGGAAGCGGGTAGACCTGTTCCCGTCGGCGAGCGGACTTGGAGCCGGAGCGCCGCCGTCCGGCCCGGCGGTGGGTAGACCTGTTCCCGTCGGCGAGCGGACTTGGAACCGGGGCGCCGCCGCCCGGCCCGGCCCGGTGGCGGGTAGACCTGTTCGCGTCGGCGAGCGGACTTGGAGCCGGAGCGCCGCCGCCCGGCTCGGCCCGGAAGCAGGTAGACCTGTTCGCGTCGGCGAGCGGACTTGGAGCCGGAGCGCCGCCGCCCGGCTCGGCCCGGAAGCGGGTAGACCTGTTCGCGTCGGCGAGCGGACTTGGAGCCGGGGCGCCGCCGCCCGGCTCGGCCCGGAAGCGGCTAGACCTGTTCCCGTCGGCGAGCGGACTTGGAACCGTGGCGCCGCCGCCCGGCCCGGCCCGGTGGCGGGTAGACCTGTTCCCGCCGTCGAGCGGACTTGGAGCCGCGGCGCCGCCGCCCGGCCCGGCCCGGTGGCGGGTAGACCTGTTCCCGCCGTCGAGCGGACTTGGAGCCGGGGCGCCGCCGGCCTGGTCCGGTGGCGGGTAGACCTGTTCCCGCCGGCGAGCGGACTTGGAGCCGGAGCGCCGCCACCCGGCCCGGTGGTGGGTAGACCTGTTCCCGTCGGCGAGCGCACTTGGAGCCGGAGCGCCGCCGCCCGGCTCGGCCCGGAAGCGGGTAGACCTGTTCGCGTCGGCGAGCGGACTTGGAGCCGGGGCGCCGCCGCCCGGCTCGGCCCGGAAGCGGGTAGACCTGTTCCCGTCGGCGAGCGGACTTGGAGCCGGAGCGCCGCCGCCCGGCTCGGCCCGGAAGCGGGTAGACCTGTTCGCGTCGGCGAGCGGACTTGGAGCCGCGGCGCCGCCGCCCGGCCCGGCCCGGTGGCGGGTAGACCTGTTCCCGCCGACGAGCGGACTTGGAGCCGGAGCGCCGCCGCCCGGCTCGGCCCGGTGGCGGGTAGACCTGTTCCCGCCGGCGAGCGGACTTGGAGCCGGGGCGCCGCCGCCCGGCCCGGCCCGGTGGCGGGTAGACCTGTTCCCGCCGTCGAGCGGACTTGGAGCCGGGGCGCCGCCACCCGGCCCGGTGGTGGGTAGACCTGTTCCCGTCGGCGAGCGCACTTGGAGCCGGAGCGCCGCCGCCCGGCTCGGCCCGGAAGCGGGTAGACCTGTTCGCGTCGGCGAGCGGACTTGGAGCCGGGGCGCCGCCGCCCGGCTCGGCCCGGAAGCGGGTAGACCTGTTCCCGCCGGCGAGCGGACTTGGAGCCGGGGCGCCGCCGTCCGGCCCGGCGGTGGGTAGACCTGTTCCCGTCGGCGAGCGGACTTGGAACCGGGGCGCCGCCGTCCGGCCCGGCCCGGTGGCGGGTAGACCTGTTCCCGCCGTCGAGCGGACTTGGAGCCGCGGCGCCGCCGCCCGGCCCGGCCCGGTGGCGGGTAGACCTGTTCGCGTCGGCGAGCGGACTTGGAGCCGGAGCGCCGCCGCCCGGCTCGGCCCGGAAGCGGGTAGACCTGTTCGCGTCGGCGAGCGGACTTGGAGCCGGAGCGCCGCCGCCCGGCTCGGCCCGGAAGCGGGTAGACCTGTTCGCGTCGGCGAGCGGACTTGGAGCCGGGGCGCCGCCGCCCGGCTCGGCCCGGAAGCGGCTAGACCTGTTCCCGTCGGCGAGCGGACTTGGAGCCGGAGCGCCGCCGCCCGGCTCGGCCCGGAAGCGGGTAGACCTGTTCGCGTCGGCGAGCGGACTTGGAGCCGGGGCGCCGCCGCCCGGCTCGGCCCGGAAGCGGCTAGACCTGTTCCCGTCGGCGAGCGGACTTGGAACCGTGGCGCCGCCGCCCGGCCCGGCCCGGTGGCGGGTAGACCTGTTCCCGCCGTCGAGCGGACTTGGAGCCGCGGCGCCGCCGCCCGGCCCGGCCCGGTGGCGGGTAGACCTGTTCCCGCCGTCGAGCGGACTTGGAGCCGGGGCACCGCCGGCCTGGTCCGGTGGCGGGTAGACCTGTTCCCGCCGGCGAGCGGACTTGGAGCCGGAGCGCCGCCACCCGGCCCGGTGGTGGGTAGACCTGTTCCCGTCGGCGAGCGCACTTGGAGCCGGAGCGCCGCCGCCCGGCTCGGCCCGGAAGCGGGTAGACCTGTTCGCGTCGGCGAGCGGACTTGGAGCCGGGGCGCCGCCGCCCGGCTCGGCCCGGAAGCGGGTAGACCTGTTCCCGTCGGCGAGCGGACTTGGAGCCGGAGCGCCGCCGCCCGGCTCGGCCCGGAAGCGGGTAGACCTGTTCGCGTCGGCGAGCGGACTTGGAGCCGCGGCGCCGCCGCCCGGCCCGGCCCGGTGGCGGGTAGACCTGTTCCCGCCGACGAGCGGACTTGGAGCCGGAGCGCCGCCGCCCGGCTCGGCCCGGTGGCGGGTAGACCTGTTCCCGCCGGCGAGCGGACTTGGAGCCGGGGCGCCGCCGCCCGGCCCGGCCCGGTGGCGGGTAGACCTGTTCCCGCCGTCGAGCGGACTTGGAGCCGGGGCGCCGCCGGCCTGGTCCGGTGGCAGGTAGACCTGTTCCCGTCGGCGAGCGGACTTTAAGCCGGGGCGCCGCCGTCCTGCCCGGTGGTGGGTAGACCTGTTCCCGTCGGCGAGCGGACTTGGAGCCGGAGCGCCGCCGCCCGGCTCGGCCCGGAAGCGGGTAGACCTGTTCGCGTCGGCGAGCGGACTTGGAGCCGGAGCGCCGCCGCCCGGCTCGGCCCGGAAGCGGGTAGACCTGTTCGCGTCGGCGAGCGGACTTGGAGCCGGGGCGCCGCCGCCCGGCTCGGCCCGGAAGCGGGTAGACCTGTTCCCGTCGGCGAGCGGACTTGGAACCGTGGCGCCGCCGCCCGGCCCGGCCCGGTGGCGGGTAGACCTGTTCCCGCCGTCGAGCGGACTTGGAGCCGCGGCGCCGCCGCCCGGCCCGGCCCGGTGGCGGGTAGACCTGTTCCCGCCGTCGAGCGGACTTGGAGCCGGGGCGCCGCCGGCCTGGTCCGGTGGCGGGTAGACCTGTTCCCGCCGGCGAGCGGACTTGGAGCCGGAGCGCCGCCACCCGGCCCGGTGGTGGGTAGACCTGTTCCCGTCGGCGAGCGCACTTGGAGCCGGAGCGCCGCCGCCCGGCTCGGCCCGGAAGCGGGTAGACCTGTTCGCGTCGGCGAGCGGACTTGGAGCCGGGGCGCCGCCGCCCGGCTCGGCCCGGAAGCGGGTAGACCTGTTCCCGTCGGCGAGCGGACTTGGAGCCGGAGCGCCGCCGCCCGGCTCGGCCCGGAAGCGGGTAGACCTGTTCGCGTCGGCGAGCGGACTTGGAGCCGCGGCGCCGCCGCCCGGCCCGGCCCGGTGGCGGGTAGACCTGTTCCCGCCGACGAGCGGACTTGGAGCCGGAGCGCCGCCGCCCGGCTCGGCCCGGTGGCGGGTAGACCTGTTCCCGCCGGCGAGCGGACTTGGAGCCGGGGCGCCGCCGCCCGGCCCGGCCCGGTGGCGGGTAGACCTGTTCCCGCCGTCGAGCGGACTTGGAGCCGGGGCGCCGCCGGCCTGGTCCGGTGGCAGGTAGACCTGTTCCCGTCGGCGAGCGGACTTTAAGCCGGGGCGCCGCCGTCCTGCCCGGTGGTGGGTAGACCTGTTCCCGTCGGCGAGCGGACTTGGAGCCGGAGCGCCGCCGCCCGGCTCGGCCCGGAAGCGGGTAGACCTGTTCGCGTCGGCGAGCGGACTTGGAGCCGGAGCACCGCCGCCCGGCTCGGCCCGGTAGCGGGTAGACCTGTTCCCGTCGGCGAGCGGACTTGGAACCGGGGCGCCGCCGTCCGGCCCGGTGGCGGGTAGACCTGTTCCCGCCGGCGAGCGGACTTGGAGCCGGGGCGCCGCCGTCCGGCCCGGTGGTGGGTAGACCTGTTCCCGTCGGCGAGCGGACTTGGAACCGGGGCGCCGCCGTCCGGCCCGGCCCGGTGGCGGGTAGACCTGTTCCCGCCGTCGAGCGGACTTGGAGCCGCGGCGCCGCCGCCCGGCCCGGCCCGGTGGCGGGTAGACCTGTTCGCGTCGGCGAGCGGACTTGGAGCCGGAGCGCCGCCGCCCGGCTCGGCCCGGAAGCGGGTAGACCTGTTCGCGTCGGCGAGCGGACTTGGAGCCGGAGCGCCGCCGCCCGGCTCGGCCCGGAAGCGGGTAGACCCGTTCGCGTCGGCGAGCGGACTTGGAGCCGGGGCGCCGCCGCCCGGCTCGGCCCGGAAGCGGGTAGACCTGTTCCCGTCGGCGAGCGGACTTGGAACCGTGGCGCCGCCGCCCGGCCCGGCCCGGTGGCGGGTAGACCTGTTCCCGCCGTCGAGCGGACTTGGAGCCGCGGCGCCGCCGCCCGGCCCGGCCCGGTGGCGGGTAGACCTGTTCCCGCCGTCGAGCGGACTTGGAGCCGGGGCGCCGCCGGCCTGGTCCGGTGGCAGGTAGACCTGTTCCCGTCGGCGAGCGGACTTTAAGCCGGGGCGCCGCCGCCCGGCTCGGCCCGGTGGCGGGTAGACCTGTTCCCGCCGGCGAGCGGACTTGGAGCCGCGGCGCCGCCGCCCGGCCCGGCCCGGTGGCGGGTAGACCTGTTCCCGCCGTCGAGCGGACTTGGAGCCGGGGCGCCGCCGGCCTGGTCCGGTGGCGGGTAGACCTGTTCCCGCCGGCGAGCGGACTTGGAGCCGGAGCGCCGCCACCCGGCCCGGTGGTGGGTAGACCTGTTCCCGTCGGCGAGCGCACTTGGAGCCGGAGCGCCGCCGCCCGGCTCGGCCCGGAAGCGGGTAGACCTGTTCGCGTCGGCGAGCGGACTTGGAGCCGGGGCGCCGCCGCCCGGCTCGGCCCGGAAGCGGGTAGACCTGTTCCCGTCGGCGAGCGGACTTGGAGCCGGAGCGCCGCCGCCCGGCTCGGCCCGGAAGCGGGTAGACCTGTTCGCGTCGGCGAGCGGACTTGGAGCCGGGGCGCCGCCGTCCGGCCCGGTGGTGGGTAGACCTGTTCCCGTCGGCGAGCGGACTTGGAACCGGGGCGCCGCCGCCCGGCTCGGCCCGGCGGCGGGTAGACCTGTTCCCGCCGGCGAGCGGACTTGGAGCCGGAGCGCCGCCGCCCGGCCCGGCCCGGCGGCGGGTAGACCTGTTTGCGGCCGGTGCTCGGAGCGTGGCACCGAATTCGCGGATCGAGCGGACGGCGTGCAGCCGCTAAATCCGTCGATTGGCGCGCCGGCGTGCCCTTCCGACCCCGCCCTGACCTCCCGGATTTCCCACAGTTCTTTGCGAGTCCTTCCAGCGGGCATGCTCCGTCGAGTACTCTCTCGGGGGTCTTGTTGCGGAGACTCCATCTCCCGTGGCCCTTTGCGGCAGACTTGCTCTCCGGCGTAAAGGCTTTCCCCTGCCCCGAGGGTGAAAGAAGAGACGTTCTCTGCGGGGCGGGGAAGCGGGGGGAGTAACTGGGACTCTCTTTAGGCGGCGCGGCTGCGGCCGACCGGGCTCGGCCGCCTCGGCGCCGCCGGGAAGAGCCGGTGTCCGAGCCTAGCGGCTAGAGCCGGTCTCGGGGCTTAGCGCTGCGGTTTCTGGCCGGCGCTCCGAGCGTAGCAGCCTTTCCCCTGCCCCGAGGGTGAAAGAAGAGACGCTCTCTGCGGGGCGGGGAAGCGGGGGGAGTAACTGGGATTCTCTTTAGGCGGCGCGGCTGCGGCCGACCGGGCTCGGCCGCCTCGGCGCCGCCGGGAAGAGCCGGTGTCCGAGCCTAGCGGCTAGAGCCGGTCTCGGGGCTTAGCGCTGCGGTTTCTGCCCGGCGCTCCGAGCGTAGCAGCCTTTCCCCTGCCCCGAGGGTGAAAGAAGAGACGTTCTCTGCGGGGCGGGGAAACGGGGGGAGTAACTGGGCCTCTGCCTGGGTGGCAGGGCTGCCGCCGCCTCGGCTCGGCCGCAGAGGTGCGCAGCGGGTAGAGTCGCCGTCCGTGCCCAGCGGGTAGAGCCCTCGTCCGAAGCCGGCGGGTAGAGCCGGTGTCCCGGGGCAGCGGGTAGACCTGTTTTCCGGGCTCGTCGGCTCGACGCGCTCTCCGAGTCGGGCGGCTCGAGCGGGTTCCAAGCGCTTAGCCGAGGCCCTCGGCGGACGCCGAGGCGCCACCGTTTCTGCCCGGGGCTCCGAGTGGGAAAGAAAGGGCGTTGTCTGCGGCGTGGGTAAAAAGGGGGAGTAGCTGGGACTCTCTTAAGGTGGCAGGGCGGCGGCCGACTGGGCTCGGCGGCGGGGGTGCCGGCGGGTAGAGTTGCGTTCCGAGCCCGACGGGTAGACGTGGTGTCCGACTCCGGCGGGTAGACCTTTTGTCCGAGCCCGGCGGGTAGACCTGTTGTCCGTGCCCGGCGGGTAGACCTGGTGTCCGAGTCGGGCTGGTAGACCTGGTGTCCGAGCTGGGCGGGTAGACCTTTTGTCCGAGCCCGGCGGGTAGACCTGGTGTCCGAGCCCGGCGGGTAGACCTGGTGTCCGAGCCCGGCGGGTAGACCTTTTGTCCGAGCCCGGCGGGTAGACCTGTTGTCCGAGCTGGGCGGGTAGACCTTTTGTCCGAGCTCGGCGGGTAGACCTGTTGTCCGAGCCGGGCGGGTAGACCTGGTGTCCGAGTCGGGCGGGTAGACCTTTTGTCCGAGCCCGGCGGGTAGACCTGTTGTCCGTGCCCGGCGGGTAGAGCTGGTGTCCGAGTCGGGCGGGTAGACCTGGTGTCCGAGCCCGGCGGGTAGACCTGGTGTCCATGCTGGGCGGGTAGACCTGGTGTCCGAGCCCGGCGGGTAGACCTGGTGTCCGAACCGGGCGGGTAGACCTTTTGTCCGAGCCCGGCGGGTAGACCTGGTGTCCGAACCGGGCGGGTAGACCTTTTGTCCGAGCCCGGCGGGTAGACCTGGTGTCCGAGCCCGGCGGGAAGACCTGTTGTCCGAGCTCGGCGGGTAGACCTGGTGTCCGAGCCGGGCGGGTAGACCTGGTGTCCGAGCCCGGCGGGTAGACCTTTTGTCCGAGCCCGGCGGGTAGACCTGTTGTCCGAGCTGGGCGGGTAGACCTTTTGTCCGAGCTCGGCGGGTAGACCTGTTGTCCGAGCCGGGCGGGTAGACCTGGTGTCCGAGCCCGGCGGGTAGACCTGTTGTCCATGCTGGGCGGGTAGACCTGGTGTCCGAGTCGGGCGGGTAGACCTTTTGTCCGAGCCCGGCGGGTAGACCTTTTGTCCGAGCCCGGCGGGTAGACCTGTTGTCCGTGCCCGGCGGGTAGAGCTGGTGTCCGAGTCGGGCGGGTAGACCTGGTGTCCGAGCCCGGCGGGTAGACCTGGTGTCCATGCTGGGCGGGTAGACCTGGTGTCCGAGCCCGGCGGGTAGACCTGGTGTCCGAACCGGGCGGGTAGACCTTTTGTCCGAGCCCGGCGGGTAGACCTGGTGTCCGAACCGGGCGGGTAGACCTTTTGTCCGAGCCCGGCGGGTAGACCTGGTGTCCGAGCCCGGTGGGAAGACCTGTTGTCCGAGCTCGGCGGGTAGACCTGGTGTCCGAGCCGGGCGGGTAGACCTGGTGCCCGAGCCCGGCGGGTAGACCTGTTGTCCATGCTGGGCGGGTAGACCTGGTGTCCGAGTCGGGCGGGTAGACCCTGTGCGCGAGCCGGGTGGGTAGACCTGTTGCCTAAACCCGGCGGGTAGACGTGTTGTCCGTGCCGTGCGGGTAGACCTGGTGTCCGACTCGGGCGGGTAGGCCTGGTGTCCGAACCCGGCGGGTAGACCGGTGTTCCGTGCCGTGCGGGTAGACCTGTTGTCCGAACCCGGTGGGTAGACCTGCTGTCCGAGCCCGGCGGGTAGACCGGTGTTCCGTGCCGTGCGGGTAGACCTGGTGTCCGAGTCGGGCGGGTAGACCTGGTGTCCGAGCCCGGCGGGTAGACCTTTTGTCGGGACCCGGCGGGTAGACCTTTTGTCCGAGCCCGGCGGGTAGACCTGGTGTCCGAGCCCGGCGGGTAGACCTGTTGTCCGTGCTCGGCGGGTAGACCTGTTGTCCCGGTTTTTGGGGTCGACCCGTTTCCCCACTCGAGCGGGGCCGAGCGGCCTCGTGCCCCGCCGGATGCTGGCGAGCATCAGGTCTACCCGGTTCCGGGGCTGGCGAGCATCAGGTCTACCCGGTTCCGGGACCGGCCGATCCGGCCGCCGCGGCCGCAGACGCCGGCCTGCGCCCCGCCGGCGTCCCGGCTCCGGGCCACCAGGTCTACCCGGCTCCGGCGGGACTTAGGCGCCTGGCGGCATTTTCGGGGTAGACGTGTTGTCGCGGCCGGCCCCGGAAGTCGGCCAAGGGGTCGCTGTCGGGCGCCGCCTCCAGTTAGGTCGAGGTGAGAGGCGGCCTGCTCTCGCGCGCCTCCCC
>NW_026138358.1:77500-80000 GCF_025592945.1 Manacus candei
TCCCCGGCGGGGCCGCCGCCTCGAGGCGCGCCGCGCGCCCGCCCCTCCTTCTCGTCTTCGGTCGCTCGGCGGCCGGCGGCCCGCCACCGCCGCCGCGCCTCGCCCGTCGGCGCCTCGCTCGCTTCCCCGTCCTCCCCGCGCGCGCGGGCGAGCGGGCGGGGGGGCTCGGAAGCGGCGAGCGCGGGCGGTCCCCGGGGCGCGCGCGGCGCGAGCGGCGCCGTCGGCGCCCGGCGAGCGACCGGCCGAAAGCGGGGAGGCCGGGGGGGGGCGCGCGAGGGCGCCTTCGGGGGAGGCGGCTCCTCCGAGCCTCCGCCCGCAGCGGGCAGAAGGGGCGGCGCGGCCGGGCGAGGGCCCGGGCGCGGGGCCTTCCGGGCCGCGCGCGGTCCTCCGCGCCGGCGGCGACGGCGGCGACCCGCCGCCGTCCGTCGTCGGCGTGGCGCGCGGGGCGAGCTCCGCCGCCGGTCGGCCGTCCCCGCGCCGGCGGGGCGGTCCGAGCCGCAGGCGTCCTCTCGGGTGCGGTGCCGGGCTACTGAGGGAAACCCCGGTCCCCGAGCTGGAGGCGGCGGTGGTGGTGGCGGACGTCGGGCGCGCCCCCGCGGGCGGACGCTCCCCCGAGGGCGGCAGCGGGGGAGGCACCCCCGCGGGGCCATGCAGGTCGTTTCCCTCACCCCAGGGCCAGGTACCTAGCGCTCGGCGCCTGGGCGGCTAGCGAAGGCCCCCCCCGGGCTGCGTGACGGCCCCCGGGGGCCGAGAGCCGCCGGGAGAGCCGGGCGGTGGTTTAAAGACTCGGGCGGCCGGACGCCGGCGGCCGGGCGGCGGCGGCCGGGCGGCGGCGCGGCGCCACTGAGGGGTGGGGAGCTACTCCCGCCGATCCCCTGCGGTGGTGGTCGCGTCCGCCGGCCGCGCTCGTCCCGCCGGCCGCGCGGGCGGCCGCGCCGGGGCGGGGCCCCCTGCCCCCCCCGCTCCGCGGTTCGGTCTCGGCGGAGAAGACGGCGGCGGCGCGCGGTCGGCCGCGCGCCGGCCCGCCCCGGTCCCCTTCGCCGGGGGCGACCGCCGCCGCGGCGGAGGGCGCGTGCCCTCCGCCGAGGGCGGCGCGGGTAGCGGCCACCGGGCCCGCCGCGCTCCTTTCTCGTCTCGCAGCCGTCGGCCTCGTCCCCCCGAGGCGGCGGCGGGCCGCCGAATCGCGCGACCCGCCCGCCCGCCCGGGCGAGCGC
This sequence comes from Manacus candei, assembly GCF_025592945.1. Taxonomy (NCBI): domain Eukaryota; kingdom Metazoa; phylum Chordata; class Aves; order Passeriformes; family Pipridae; genus Manacus; species Manacus candei. The sequence continues at coordinate 78,715 of NW_026138358.1, forward strand.
CGGTGGGCGGCGTCCCTGTCTCCGCGGGCCGTCCGGGGAAGGGCGCCGGCGTCCGAGCGGCGGCGTCGCCGCTCGGCGCGTGTCCCCCCAGCGGGACGGTCGGCCGGGGGTCGCCCGCCGCCGTCGGCGGCAGCGCCGTGCCGGGCCCCGCCCGTCGCTCGCCCGTCACCCCGGCCGGGGGCCGCGTCCGCGGCGAAGCGGTGCGGCGGCGGCCGAGGGGGCGTCGTCCCCCCCGGCCGAGCGCCGCCCGCCTTCCGCCGGGCGCGCGGTCGCCGAAAGGGGTCGAGGGCGTCGAGCGGCGGCGGCGGTGCCGGCAGGGCCTCCGCGCCAGCGGCGGCGGCGGGCCGTCGTCCGGCCGGCCTCGGGCGCTGCCGACGCCGGCTCGGGTGGCCGGCGCCGACCCGCCCGGCCGGCGGCGACGGAGCCGTCCGCCGAGCTCGTCTGGGCGGCGCGGCGGTCCGCCGTCGAGGCGGCGGCCTCGCCCGCTGCCACGAGGGGGCGTAGCGTCGGCCGGCTGCGGAGCCGAGAGAGGAGCGGCGGGCGCGGCCCGAGGGTCGCGCCCCGCGCCGCGGGCGCGTCGTCCCGGCGGGGCGGGAGGACGGGCGGCGCGCGGTCCGGCGCGCACCGCCGCTCTCCGCGCGGAGGCCGGGCCGAGCCCGGGCGCCTGGTCCACCTCCCGAGGCGGCGCGAGGTGCGTTTCTCCCCCGCGGCGCCGTCGATCGCCGGAGGGGGGATTCGGCCGGGAGCGCGGGCTCCCCGCCTTGGCCGTCGTTCCTCGGGAGCCCGACGGGGTTTCTCCCCGCCTCTCCTTCGCCTGGTGCGCGTTGTGCTCGTGCGGTCGAGCGAGGCGCGACGTCCTCGCCGGACGAGGGGCCGCTCGACGCGAGCGGTCCCGGCCCCTCCGCGCGCGCGGGGCGGTGCCGAAAGTCAGACAACTCTTAGCGGTGGATCACTCGGCTCGTGCGTCGATGAAGAACGCAGCTAGCTGCGAGAATTAATGTGAATTGCAGGACACATTGATCATCGACACTTCGAACGCACTTGCGGCCCCGGGTTCCTCCCGGGGCTACGCCTGTCTGAGCGTCGCTTGACGATCAATCGCCGTCCGGGGGCGCGTTCCCCGGCGGCGCGGCTGGGGCGCCTCGCAGGCCCGCCCGCCCGTCCGGGCGGGGGGGCCTTCGTCCCCCTAAATGCAGACTCGGGGAGCGCTCCGTAGCTCCCCGCTCTCGGAGCGAGCCGCTGGGGCGGAGCTCGTCCGTCGGGTCCCGGCGCGGCGGTCGGGGGGA
>NW_026138358.1:87500-92500 GCF_025592945.1 Manacus candei
TGTTCCCGTCGGCGAGCGGACTTTAAGCCGGGGCGCCGCCGCCCGGCTCGGCCCGGTGGCGGGTAGACCTGTTCCCGCCGGCGAGCGGACTTGGAGCCGGAGCGCCGCCACCCGGCCCGGTGGTGGGTAGACCTGTTCCCGTCGGCGAGCGCACTTGGAGCCGGAGCGCCGCCGCCCGGCTCGGCCCGGAAGCGGGTAGACCTGTTCGCGTCGGCGAGCGGACTTGGAGCCGGGGCGCCGCCGCCCGGCTCGGCCCGGAAGCGGGTAGACCTGTTCCCGTCGGCGAGCGGACTTGGAGCCGGAGCGCCGCCGCCCGGCTCGGCCCGGAAGCGGGTAGACCTGTTCGCGTCGGCGAGCGGACTTGGAGCCGCGGCGCCGCCGCCCGGCCCGGCCCGGTGGCGGGTAGACCTGTTCCCGCCGACGAGCGGACTTGGAGCCGGAGCGCCGCCGCCCGGCTCGGCCCGGTGGCGGGTAGACCTGTTCCCGCCGGCGAGCGGACTTGGAGCCGGGGCGCCGCCGTCCGGCCCGGTGGTGGGTAGACCTGTTCCCGTCGGCGAGCGGACTTGGAACCGGGGCGCCGCCGCCCGGCTCGGCCCGGTGGCGGGTAGACCTGTTCCCGCCGGCGAGCGGACTTGGAGCCGGAGCGCCGCCGCCCGGCCCGGCCCGGCGGCGGGTAGACCTGTTTGCGGCCGGTGCTCGGAGCGTGGCACCGAATTCGCGGATCGAGCGGACGGCGTGCAGCCGCTAAATCCGTCGATTGGCGCGCCGGCGTGCCCTTCCGACCCCGCCCTGACCTCCCGGATTTCCCACAGTTCTTTGCGAGTCCTTCCAGCGGGCATGCTCCGTCGAGTACTCTCTCGGGGGTCTTGTTGCGGAGACTTCATCTCCCGTGGCCCTTTGCGGCAGACTTGCTCTCCGGCGTAAAGGCTTTCCCCTGCCCCGAGGGTGAAAGAAGAGACGTTCTCTGCGGGGCGGGGAAGCGGGGGGAGTAACTGGGACTCTCTTTAGGCGGCGCGGCTGCGGCCGACCGGGCTCGGCCGCCTCGGCGCCGCCGGGAAGAGCCGGTGTCCGAGCCTAGCGGCTAGAGCCGGTCTCGGGGCTTAGCGCTGCGGTTTCTGGCCGGCGCTCCGAGCGTAGCAGCCTTTCCCCTGCCCCGAGGGTGAAAGAAGAGACGCTCTCTGCGGGGCGGGGAAGCGGGGGGAGTAACTGGGATTCTCTTTAGGCGGCGCGGCTGCGGCCGACCGGGCTCGGCCGCCTCGGCGCCGCCGGGAAGAGCCGGTGTCCGAGCCTAGCGGCTAGAGCCGGTCTCGGGGCTTAGCGCTGCGGTTTCTGCCCGGCGCTCCGAGCGTAGCAGCCTTTCCCCTGCCCCGAGGGTGAAAGAAGAGACGTTCTCTGCGGGGCGGGGAAACGGGGGGAGTAACTGGGCCTCTGCCTGGGTGGCAGGGCTGCCGCCGCCTCGGCTCGGCCGCAGAGGTGCGCAGCGGGTAGAGTCGCCGTCCGTGCCCAGCGGGTAGAGCCCTCGTCCGAAGCCGGCGGGTAGAGCCGGTGTCCCGGGGCAGCGGGTAGACCTGTTTTCCGGGCTCGTCGGCTCGACGCGCTCTCCGAGTCGGGCGGCTCGAGCGGGTTCCAAGCGCTTAGCCGAGGCCCTCGGCGGACGCCGAGGCGCCACCGTTTCTGCCCGGGGCTCCGAGTGGGAAAGAAAGGGCGTTGTCTGCGGCGTGGGTAAAAAGGGGGAGTAGCTGGGACTCTCTTAAGGTGGCAGGGCGGCGGCCGACTGGGCTCGGCGGCGGGGGTGCCGGCGGGTAGAGTTGCGTTCCGAGCCCGACGGGTAGACGTGGTGTCCGACTCCGGCGGGTAGACCTTTTGTCCGAGCCCGGCGGGTAGACCTGTTGTCCGTGCCCGGCGGGTAGACCTGGTGTCCGAGTCGGGCTGGTAGACCTGGTGTCCGAGCTGGGCGGGTAGACCTTTTGTCCGAGCCCGGCGGGTAGACCTGGTGTCCGAGCCCGGCGGGTAGACCTGGTGTCCGAGCCCGGCGGGTAGACCTTTTGTCCGAGCCCGGCGGGTAGACCTGTTGTCCGAGCTGGGCGGGTAGACCTTTTGTCCGAGCTCGGCGGGTAGACCTGTTGTCCGAGCCGGGCGGGTAGACCTGGTGTCCGAGTCGGGCGGGTAGACCTTTTGTCCGAGCCCGGCGGGTAGACCTGTTGTCCGTGCCCGGCGGGTAGAGCTGGTGTCCGAGTCGGGCGGGTAGACCTGGTGTCCGAGCCCGGCGGGTAGACCTGGTGTCCATGCTGGGCGGGTAGACCTGGTGTCCGAGCCCGGCGGGTAGACCTGGTGTCCGAACCGGGCGGGTAGACCTTTTGTCCGAGCCCGGCGGGTAGACCTGGTGTCCGAACCGGGCGGGTAGACCTTTTGTCCGAGCCCGGCGGGTAGACCTGGTGTCCGAGCCCGGCGGGAAGACCTGTTGTCCGAGCTCGGCGGGTAGACCTGGTGTCCGAGCCGGGCGGGTAGACCTGGTGTCCGAGCCCGGCGGGTAGACCTTTTGTCCGAGCCCGGCGGGTAGACCTGTTGTCCGAGCTGGGCGGGTAGACCTTTTGTCCGAGCTCGGCGGGTAGACCTGTTGTCCGAGCCGGGCGGGTAGACCTGGTGTCCGAGCCCGGCGGGTAGACCTGTTGTCCATGCTGGGCGGGTAGACCTGGTGTCCGAGTCGGGCGGGTAGACCTTTTGTCCGAGCCCGGCGGGTAGACCTTTTGTCCGAGCCCGGCGGGTAGACCTGTTGTCCGTGCCCGGCGGGTAGAGCTGGTGTCCGAGTCGGGCGGGTAGACCTGGTGTCCGAGCCCGGCGGGTAGACCTGGTGTCCATGCTGGGCGGGTAGACCTGGTGTCCGAGCCCGGCGGGTAGACCTGGTGTCCGAACCGGGCGGGTAGACCTTTTGTCCGAGCCCGGCGGGTAGACCTGGTGTCCGAACCGGGCGGGTAGACCTTTTGTCCGAGCCCGGCGGGTAGACCTGGTGTCCGAGCCCGGTGGGAAGACCTGTTGTCCGAGCTCGGCGGGTAGACCTGGTGTCCGAGCCGGGCGGGTAGACCTGGTGCCCGAGCCCGGCGGGTAGACCTGTTGTCCATGCTGGGCGGGTAGACCTGGTGTCCGAGTCGGGCGGGTAGACCCTGTGCGCGAGCCGGGTGGGTAGACCTGTTGCCTAAACCCGGCGGGTAGACGTGTTGTCCGTGCCGTGCGGGTAGACCTGGTGTCCGACTCGGGCGGGTAGGCCTGGTGTCCGAACCCGGCGGGTAGACCGGTGTTCCGTGCCGTGCGGGTAGACCTGTTGTCCGAACCCGGTGGGTAGACCTGCTGTCCGAGCCCGGCGGGTAGACCGGTGTTCCGTGCCGTGCGGGTAGACCTGGTGTCCGAGTCGGGCGGGTAGACCTGGTGTCCGAGCCCGGCGGGTAGACCTTTTGTCGGGACCCGGCGGGTAGACCTTTTGTCCGAGCCCGGCGGGTAGACCTGGTGTCCGAGCCCGGCGGGTAGACCTGTTGTCCGTGCTCGGCGGGTAGACCTGTTGTCCCGGTTTTTGGGGTCGACCCGTTTCCCCACTCGAGCGGGGCCGAGCGGCCTCGTGCCCCGCCGGATGCTGGCGAGCATCAGGTCTACCCGGTTCCGGGGCTGGCGAGCATCAGGTCTACCCGGTTCCGGGACCGGCCGATCCGGCCGCCGCGGCCGCAGACGCCGGCCTGCGCCCCGCCGGCGTCCCGGCTCCGGGCCACCAGGTCTACCCGGCTCCGGCGGGACTTAGGCGCCTGGCGGCATTTTCGGGGTAGACGTGTTGTCGCGGCCGGCCCCGGAAGTCGGCCAAGGGGTCGCTGTCGGGCGCCGCCTCCAGTTAGGTCGAGGTGAGAGGCGGCCTGCTCTCGCGCGCCTCCCCGCTGAGGAGCCTCGAGCCGCTTTGGCGACCCGGCCGGGCCAGGACGCGTCTGTCCGTACTATGGGCAGGGGTTGTCTAGCAGCGCGGGTTCCGAGGGCCCCTTTTCTTCCGCGTCTGCTGCCGAGCGCGGCCTTCGGCGCGTGCCACGGGCCGGCCAACCCCACGAGCGGCAGGAAGGCCGGCGAGAAAGCCGCGGGGCACTCGGCCGGCTTCCTGGGGCGGGTCCGATGACGGGAAAGGAAGACGAGAGCCGAGCGCGAAAGCGCAGCCAAGGGAGTTGCGGGACTGGGACGGCCGAGGGGGGCCCGCGGGGGCCCAGCAGCGTCCAGCCCGAGCCGGTGGCGGCTGCCGGCTCCCCGAGGGCCCCGGGCGAAGGCGGTGGTGTGCGAGGGCGGCGAGGCGGCGTCGTCTCGTCCTTCCCATGCGCCGGCCCTAAGCCGGCGCCCGTCGTGCGGTGGCGGCGGGCATTGTTGCGGGCAGTTGGCGGCCGGGGCTGGAAGGGTGGAGCCCGCGTGGGCTTCTTTTGCCCGGCCGCCTCCCGAGAGCCCCGAAGATGGTCCGGGCCTGGGTGGCGGCGCCCTGTCCTCGGCTGACGGCGGCAGCGGTGCCGGCGGCGTGCCGGGGACTGGCGGTGGGCGTGCGGCCTTGCCTGGGCCCGGTCGGTTGCCGGAGGGGCTCGGTGACGGGACTGCCCGTTGTCGGGCGAGGCGGCGCTTCCCTGGGCGCGCCTCGCCTCTTTTGTTCGTCCCCCCTTCCTCGGCCCTAAGCCGGGGACCCGCCCAGCGGGCCGAAGGCGGCGGCGCCAGCCGGCCAGGGTGTGGCCGGCGGCCGCGCCGGCAGAGCGAGAACCCGACAGAGTTGCCCGGAGCCCCGGAGAGAGACGCACGATGGCCGTTGGCGGGCGAGGCGGCGGCGCCTCGCCCCTTCCTCCTCTCCGGCCGGCACCAGAGCCACGGCGGCCGGGCGGCCCGTGCGGTCGGGCCTGCCCCGCCGACCTGGCTGCCGGAGGGCTGGGTTCCGCGGAGGTCTGCCGCCCGGGGGCCGGGTTGCGGGCGAAGTGGGGGCGCCCTCCCGGCCCTTTATT
>NW_026138358.1:105000-112500 GCF_025592945.1 Manacus candei
CGAGCGGACTTGGAGCCGGAGCGCCGCCGCCCGGCTCGGCCCGGAAGCGGGTAGACCTGTTCGCGTCGGCGAGCGGACTTGGAGCCGGAGCACCGCCGCCCGGCTCGGCCCGGTAGCGGGTAGACCTGTTCCCGCCGGCGAGCGGACTTGGAGCCGGGGCGCCGCCGTCCGGCCCGGCGGTGGGTAGACCTGTTCCCGTCGGCGAGCGGACTTGGAACCGGGGCGCCGCCGTCCGGCCCGGCCCGGTGGCGGGTAGACCTGTTCCCGCCGTCGAGCGGACTTGGAGCCGCGGCGCCGCCGCCCGGCCCGGCCCGGTGGCGGGTAGACCTGTTCGCGTCGGCGAGCGGACTTGGAGCCGGAGCGCCGCCGCCCGGCTCGGCCCGGAAGCGGGTAGACCTGTTCGCGTCGGCGAGCGGACTTGGAGCCGGAGCGCCGCCGCCCGGCTCGGCCCGGAAGCGGGTAGACCTGTTCGCGTCGGCGAGCGGACTTGGAGCCGGGGCGCCGCCGCCCGGCTCGGCCCGGAAGCGGCTAGACCTGTTCCCGTCGGCGAGCGGACTTGGAACCGTGGCGCCGCCGCCCGGCCCGGCCCGGTGGCGGGTAGACCTGTTCCCGCCGTCGAGCGGACTTGGAGCCGCGGCGCCGCCGCCCGGCCCGGCCCGGTGGCGGGTAGACCTGTTCCCGCCGTCGAGCGGACTTGGAGCCGGGGCGCCGCCGGCCTGGTCCGGTGGCGGGTAGACCTGTTCCCGCCGGCGAGCGGACTTGGAGCCGGAGCGCCGCCACCCGGCCCGGTGGTGGGTAGACCTGTTCCCGTCGGCGAGCGCACTTGGAGCCGGAGCGCCGCCGCCCGGCTCGGCCCGGAAGCGGGTAGACCTGTTCGCGTCGGCGAGCGGACTTGGAGCCGGGGCGCCGCCGCCCGGCTCGGCCCGGAAGCGGGTAGACCTGTTCCCGTCGGCGAGCGGACTTGGAGCCGGAGCGCCGCCGCCCGGCTCGGCCCGGAAGCGGGTAGACCTGTTCGCGTCGGCGAGCGGACTTGGAGCCGCGGCGCCGCCGCCCGGCCCGGCCCGGTGGCGGGTAGACCTGTTCCCGCCGACGAGCGGACTTGGAGCCGGAGCGCCGCCGCCCGGCTCGGCCCGGTGGCGGGTAGACCTGTTCCCGCCGGCGAGCGGACTTGGAGCCGGGGCGCCGCCGCCCGGCTCGGCCCGGTGGCGGGTAGACCTGTTCCCGCCGTCGAGCGGACTTGGAGCCGGGGCGCCGCCGGCCTGGTCCGGTGGCAGGTAGACCTGTTCCCGTCGGCGAGCGGACTTTAAGCCGGGGCGCCGCCGTCCTGCCCGGTGGTGGGTAGACCTGTTCCCGTCGGCGAGCGGACTTGGAGCCGGAGCGCCGCCGCCCGGCTCGGCCCGGAAGCGGGTAGACCTGTTCGCGTCGGCGAGCGGACTTGGAGCCGGAGCGCCGCCGCCCGGCTCGGCCCGGAAGCGGGTAGACCTGTTCGCGTCGGCGAGCGGACTTGGAGCCGGGGCGCCGCCGCCCGGCTCGGCCCGGAAGCGGGTAGACCTGTTCCCGTCGGCGAGCGGACTTGGAACCGTGGCGCCGCCGCCCGGCCCGGCCCGGTGGCGGGTAGACCTGTTCCCGCCGTCGAGCGGACTTGGAGCCGCGGCGCCGCCGCCCGGCCCGGCCCGGTGGCGGGTAGACCTGTTCCCGCCGTCGAGCGGACTTGGAGCCGGGGCGCCGCCGGCCTGGTCCGGTGGCGGGTAGACCTGTTCCCGCCGGCGAGCGGACTTGGAGCCGGAGCGCCGCCACCCGGCCCGGTGGTGGGTAGACCTGTTCCCGTCGGCGAGCGCACTTGGAGCCGGAGCGCCGCCGCCCGGCTCGGCCCGGAAGCGGGTAGACCTGTTCGCGTCGGCGAGCGGACTTGGAGCCGGGGCGCCGCCGCCCGGCTCGGCCCGGAAGCGGGTAGACCTGTTCCCGTCGGCGAGCGGACTTGGAGCCGGAGCGCCGCCGCCCGGCTCGGCCCGGAAGCGGGTAGACCTGTTCGCGTCGGCGAGCGGACTTGGAGCCGCGGCGCCGCCGCCCGGCCCGGCCCGGTGGCGGGTAGACCTGTTCCCGCCGACGAGCGGACTTGGAGCCGGAGCGCCGCCGCCCGGCTCGGCCCGGTGGCGGGTAGACCTGTTCCCGCCGGCGAGCGGACTTGGAGCCGGGGCGCCGCCGCCCGGCCCGGCCCGGTGGCGGGTAGACCTGTTCCCGCCGTCGAGCGGACTTGGAGCCGGGGCGCCGCCGGCCTGGTCCGGTGGCAGGTAGACCTGTTCCCGTCGGCGAGCGGACTTTAAGCCGGGGCGCCGCCGTCCTGCCCGGTGGTGGGTAGACCTGTTCCCGTCGGCGAGCGGACTTGGAGCCGGAGCGCCGCCGCCCGGCTCGGCCCGGAAGCGGGTAGACCTGTTCGCGTCGGCGAGCGGACTTGGAGCCGGAGCACCGCCGCCCGGCTCGGCCCGGTAGCGGGTAGACCTGTTCCCGTCGGCGAGCGGACTTGGAACCGGGGCGCCGCCGTCCGGCCCGGTGGCGGGTAGACCTGTTCCCGCCGGCGAGCGGACTTGGAGCCGGGGCGCCGCCGTCCGGCCCGGTGGTGGGTAGACCTGTTCCCGTCGGCGAGCGGACTTGGAACCGGGGCGCCGCCGTCCGGCCCGGCCCGGTGGCGGGTAGACCTGTTCCCGCCGTCGAGCGGACTTGGAGCCGCGGCGCCGCCGCCCGGCCCGGCCCGGTGGCGGGTAGACCTGTTCGCGTCGGCGAGCGGACTTGGAGCCGGAGCGCCGCCGCCCGGCTCGGCCCGGAAGCGGGTAGACCTGTTCGCGTCGGCGAGCGGACTTGGAGCCGGAGCGCCGCCGCCCGGCTCGGCCCGGAAGCGGGTAGACCCGTTCGCGTCGGCGAGCGGACTTGGAGCCGGGGCGCCGCCGCCCGGCTCGGCCCGGAAGCGGGTAGACCTGTTCCCGTCGGCGAGCGGACTTGGAACCGTGGCGCCGCCGCCCGGCCCGGCCCGGTGGCGGGTAGACCTGTTCCCGCCGTCGAGCGGACTTGGAGCCGCGGCGCCGCCGCCCGGCCCGGCCCGGTGGCGGGTAGACCTGTTCCCGCCGTCGAGCGGACTTGGAGCCGGGGCGCCGCCGGCCTGGTCCGGTGGCAGGTAGACCTGTTCCCGTCGGCGAGCGGACTTTAAGCCGGGGCGCCGCCGCCCGGCTCGGCCCGGTGGCGGGTAGACCTGTTCCCGCCGTCGAGCGGACTTGGAGCCGCGGCGCCGCCGCCCGGCCCGGCCCGGTGGCGGGTAGACCTGTTCCCGCCGTCGAGCGGACTTGGAGCCGGGGCGCCGCCGGCCTGGTCCGGTGGCGGGTAGACCTGTTCCCGCCGGCGAGCGGACTTGGAGCCGGAGCGCCGCCACCCGGCCCGGTGGTGGGTAGACCTGTTCCCGTCGGCGAGCGCACTTGGAGCCGGAGCGCCGCCGCCCGGCTCGGCCCGGAAGCGGGTAGACCTGTTCGCGTCGGCGAGCGGACTTGGAGCCGGGGCGCCGCCGCCCGGCTCGGCCCGGAAGCGGGTAGACCTGTTCCCGTCGGCGAGCGGACTTGGAGCCGGAGCGCCGCCGCCCGGCTCGGCCCGGAAGCGGGTAGACCTGTTCGCGTCGGCGAGCGGACTTGGAGCCGGGGCGCCGCCGTCCGGCCCGGTGGTGGGTAGACCTGTTCCCGTCGGCGAGCGGACTTGGAACCGGGGCGCCGCCGCCCGGCTCGGCCCGGCGGCGGGTAGACCTGTTCCCGCCGGCGAGCGGACTTGGAGCCGGAGCGCCGCCGCCCGGCCCGGCCCGGCGGCGGGTAGACCTGTTTGCGGCCGGTGCTCGGAGCGTGGCACCGAATTCGCGGATCGAGCGGACGGCGTGCAGCCGCTAAATCCGTCGATTGGCGCGCCGGCGTGCCCTTCCGACCCCGCCCTGACCTCCCGGATTTCCCACAGTTCTTTGCGAGTCCTTCCAGCGGGCATGCTCCGTCGAGTACTCTCTCGGGGGTCTTGTTGCGGAGACTCCATCTCCCGTGGCCCTTTGCGGCAGACTTGCTCTCCGGCGTAAAGGCTTTCCCCTGCCCCGAGGGTGAAAGAAGAGACGTTCTCTGCGGGGCGGGGAAGCGGGGGGAGTAACTGGGACTCTCTTTAGGCGGCGCGGCTGCGGCCGACCGGGCTCGGCCGCCTCGGCGCCGCCGGGAAGAGCCGGTGTCCGAGCCTAGCGGCTAGAGCCGGTCTCGGGGCTTAGCGCTGCGGTTTCTGGCCGGCGCTCCGAGCGTAGCAGCCTTTCCCCTGCCCCGAGGGTGAAAGAAGAGACGCTCTCTGCGGGGCGGGGAAGCGGGGGGAGTAACTGGGATTCTCTTTAGGCGGCGCGGCTGCGGCCGACCGGGCTCGGCCGCCTCGGCGCCGCCGGGAAGAGCCGGTGTCCGAGCCTAGCGGCTAGAGCCGGTCTCGGGGCTTAGCGCTGCGGTTTCTGCCCGGCGCTCCGAGCGTAGCAGCCTTTCCCCTGCCCCGAGGGTGAAAGAAGAGACGTTCTCTGCGGGGCGGGGAAACGGGGGGAGTAACTGGGCCTCTGCCTGGGTGGCAGGGCTGCCGCCGCCTCGGCTCGGCCGCAGAGGTGCGCAGCGGGTAGAGTCGCCGTCCGTGCCCAGCGGGTAGAGCCCTCGTCCGAAGCCGGCGGGTAGAGCCGGTGTCCCGGGGCAGCGGGTAGACCTGTTTTCCGGGCTCGTCGGCTCGACGCGCTCTCCGAGTCGGGCGGCTCGAGCGGGTTCCAAGCGCTTAGCCGAGGCCCTCGGCGGACGCCGAGGCGCCACCGTTTCTGCCCGGGGCTCCGAGTGGGAAAGAAAGGGCGTTGTCTGCGGCGTGGGTAAAAAGGGGGAGTAGCTGGGACTCTCTTAAGGTGGCAGGGCGGCGGCCGACTGGGCTCGGCGGCGGGGGTGCCGGCGGGTAGAGTTGCGTTCCGAGCCCGACGGGTAGACGTGGTGTCCGACTCCGGCGGGTAGACCTTTTGTCCGAGCCCGGCGGGTAGACCTGTTGTCCGTGCCCGGCGGGTAGACCTGGTGTCCGAGTCGGGCTGGTAGACCTGGTGTCCGAGCTGGGCGGGTAGACCTTTTGTCCGAGCCCGGCGGGTAGACCTGGTGTCCGAGCCCGGCGGGTAGACCTGGTGTCCGAGCCCGGCGGGTAGACCTTTTGTCCGAGCCCGGCGGGTAGACCTGTTGTCCGAGCTGGGCGGGTAGACCTTTTGTCCGAGCTCGGCGGGTAGACCTGTTGTCCGAGCCGGGCGGGTAGACCTGGTGTCCGAGTCGGGCGGGTAGACCTTTTGTCCGAGCCCGGCGGGTAGACCTGTTGTCCGTGCCCGGCGGGTAGAGCTGGTGTCCGAGTCGGGCGGGTAGACCTGGTGTCCGAGCCCGGCGGGTAGACCTGGTGTCCATGCTGGGCGGGTAGACCTGGTGTCCGAGCCCGGCGGGTAGACCTGGTGTCCGAACCGGGCGGGTAGACCTTTTGTCCGAGCCCGGCGGGTAGACCTGGTGTCCGAACCGGGCGGGTAGACCTTTTGTCCGAGCCCGGCGGGTAGACCTGGTGTCCGAGCCCGGCGGGAAGACCTGTTGTCCGAGCTCGGCGGGTAGACCTGGTGTCCGAGCCGGGCGGGTAGACCTGGTGTCCGAGCCCGGCGGGTAGACCTTTTGTCCGAGCCCGGCGGGTAGACCTGTTGTCCGAGCTGGGCGGGTAGACCTTTTGTCCGAGCTCGGCGGGTAGACCTGTTGTCCGAGCCGGGCGGGTAGACCTGGTGTCCGAGCCCGGCGGGTAGACCTGTTGTCCATGCTGGGCGGGTAGACCTGGTGTCCGAGTCGGGCGGGTAGACCTTTTGTCCGAGCCCGGCGGGTAGACCTTTTGTCCGAGCCCGGCGGGTAGACCTGTTGTCCGTGCCCGGCGGGTAGAGCTGGTGTCCGAGTCGGGCGGGTAGACCTGGTGTCCGAGCCCGGCGGGTAGACCTGGTGTCCATGCTGGGCGGGTAGACCTGGTGTCCGAGCCCGGCGGGTAGACCTGGTGTCCGAACCGGGCGGGTAGACCTTTTGTCCGAGCCCGGCGGGTAGACCTGGTGTCCGAACCGGGCGGGTAGACCTTTTGTCCGAGCCCGGCGGGTAGACCTGGTGTCCGAGCCCGGTGGGAAGACCTGTTGTCCGAGCTCGGCGGGTAGACCTGGTGTCCGAGCCGGGCGGGTAGACCTGGTGCCCGAGCCCGGCGGGTAGACCTGTTGTCCATGCTGGGCGGGTAGACCTGGTGTCCGAGTCGGGCGGGTAGACCCTGTGCGCGAGCCGGGTGGGTAGACCTGTTGCCTAAACCCGGCGGGTAGACGTGTTGTCCGTGCCGTGCGGGTAGACCTGGTGTCCGACTCGGGCGGGTAGGCCTGGTGTCCGAACCCGGCGGGTAGACCGGTGTTCCGTGCCGTGCGGGTAGACCTGTTGTCCGAACCCGGTGGGTAGACCTGCTGTCCGAGCCCGGCGGGTAGACCGGTGTTCCGTGCCGTGCGGGTAGACCTGGTGTCCGAGTCGGGCGGGTAGACCTGGTGTCCGAGCCCGGCGGGTAGACCTTTTGTCGGGACCCGGCGGGTAGACCTTTTGTCCGAGCCCGGCGGGTAGACCTGGTGTCCGAGCCCGGCGGGTAGACCTGTTGTCCGTGCTCGGCGGGTAGACCTGTTGTCCCGGTTTTTGGGGTCGACCCGTTTCCCCACTCGAGCGGGGCCGAGCGGCCTCGTGCCCCGCCGGATGCTGGCGAGCATCAGGTCTACCCGGTTCCGGGGCTGGCGAGCATCAGGTCTACCCGGTTCCGGGACCGGCCGATCCGGCCGCCGCGGCCGCAGACGCCGGCCTGCGCCCCGCCGGCGTCCCGGCTCCGGGCCACCAGGTCTACCCGGCTCCGGCGGGACTTAGGCGCCTGGCGGCATTTTCGGGGTAGACGTGTTGTCGCGGCCGGCCCCGGAAGTCGGCCAAGGGGTCGCTGTCGGGCGCCGCCTCCAGTTAGGTCGAGGTGAGAGGCGGCCTGCTCTCGCGCGCCTCCCCGCTGAGGAGCCTCGAGCCGCTTTGGCGACCCGGCCGGGCCAGGACGCGTCTGTCCGTACTATGGGCAGGGGTTGTCTAGCAGCGCGGGTTCCGAGGGCCCCTTTTCTTCCGCGTCTGCTGCCGAGCGCGGCCTTCGGCGCGTGCCACGGGCCGGCCAACCCCACGAGCGGCAGGAAGGCCGGCGAGAAAGCCGCGGGGCACTCGGCCGGCTTCCTGGGGCGGGTCCGATGACGGGAAAGGAAGACGAGAGCCGAGCGCGAAAGCGCAGCCAAGGGAGTTGCGGGACTGGGACGGCCGAGGGGGGCCCGCGGGGGCCCAGCAGCGTCCAGCCCGAGCCGGTGGCGGCTGCCGGCTCCCCGAGGGCCCCGGGCGAAGGCGGTGGTGTGCGAGGGCGGCGAGGCGGCGTCGTCTC
>NW_026138358.1:127500-132500 GCF_025592945.1 Manacus candei
GGCGAGCGGACTTGGAGCCGGAGCACCGCCGCCCGGCTCGGCCCGGTAGCGGGTAGACCTGTTCCCGTCGGCGAGCGGACTTGGAACCGGGGCGCCGCCGTCCGGCCCGGTGGCGGGTAGACCTGTTCCCGCCGGCGAGCGGACTTGGAGCCGGGGCGCCGCCGTCCGGCCCGGTGGTGGGTAGACCTGTTCCCGTCGGCGAGCGGACTTGGAACCGGGGCGCCGCCGTCCGGCCCGGCCCGGTGGCGGGTAGACCTGTTCCCGCCGTCGAGCGGACTTGGAGCCGCGGCGCCGCCGCCCGGCCCGGCCCGGTGGCGGGTAGACCTGTTCGCGTCGGCGAGCGGACTTGGAGCCGGAGCGCCGCCGCCCGGCTCGGCCCGGAAGCGGGTAGACCTGTTCGCGTCGGCGAGCGGACTTGGAGCCGGAGCGCCGCCGCCCGGCTCGGCCCGGAAGCGGGTAGACCCGTTCGCGTCGGCGAGCGGACTTGGAGCCGGGGCGCCGCCGCCCGGCTCGGCCCGGAAGCGGGTAGACCTGTTCCCGTCGGCGAGCGGACTTGGAACCGTGGCGCCGCCGCCCGGCCCGGCCCGGTGGCGGGTAGACCTGTTCCCGCCGTCGAGCGGACTTGGAGCCGCGGCGCCGCCGCCCGGCCCGGCCCGGTGGCGGGTAGACCTGTTCCCGCCGTCGAGCGGACTTGGAGCCGGGGCGCCGCCGGCCTGGTCCGGTGGCAGGTAGACCTGTTCCCGTCGGCGAGCGGACTTTAAGCCGGGGCGCCGCCGCCCGGCTCGGCCCGGTGGCGGGTAGACCTGTTCCCGCCGTCGAGCGGACTTGGAGCCGCGGCGCCGCCGCCCGGCCCGGCCCGGTGGCGGGTAGACCTGTTCCCGCCGTCGAGCGGACTTGGAGCCGGGGCGCCGCCGGCCTGGTCCGGTGGCGGGTAGACCTGTTCCCGCCGGCGAGCGGACTTGGAGCCGGAGCGCCGCCACCCGGCCCGGTGGTGGGTAGACCTGTTCCCGTCGGCGAGCGCACTTGGAGCCGGAGCGCCGCCGCCCGGCTCGGCCCGGAAGCGGGTAGACCTGTTCGCGTCGGCGAGCGGACTTGGAGCCGGGGCGCCGCCGCCCGGCTCGGCCCGGAAGCGGGTAGACCTGTTCCCGTCGGCGAGCGGACTTGGAGCCGGAGCGCCGCCGCCCGGCTCGGCCCGGAAGCGGGTAGACCTGTTCGCGTCGGCGAGCGGACTTGGAGCCGGGGCGCCGCCGTCCGGCCCGGTGGTGGGTAGACCTGTTCCCGTCGGCGAGCGGACTTGGAACCGGGGCGCCGCCGCCCGGCTCGGCCCGGCGGCGGGTAGACCTGTTCCCGCCGGCGAGCGGACTTGGAGCCGGAGCGCCGCCGCCCGGCCCGGCCCGGCGGCGGGTAGACCTGTTTGCGGCCGGTGCTCGGAGCGTGGCACCGAATTCGCGGATCGAGCGGACGGCGTGCAGCCGCTAAATCCGTCGATTGGCGCGCCGGCGTGCCCTTCCGACCCCGCCCTGACCTCCCGGATTTCCCACAGTTCTTTGCGAGTCCTTCCAGCGGGCATGCTCCGTCGAGTACTCTCTCGGGGGTCTTGTTGCGGAGACTCCATCTCCCGTGGCCCTTTGCGGCAGACTTGCTCTCCGGCGTAAAGGCTTTCCCCTGCCCCGAGGGTGAAAGAAGAGACGTTCTCTGCGGGGCGGGGAAGCGGGGGGAGTAACTGGGACTCTCTTTAGGCGGCGCGGCTGCGGCCGACCGGGCTCGGCCGCCTCGGCGCCGCCGGGAAGAGCCGGTGTCCGAGCCTAGCGGCTAGAGCCGGTCTCGGGGCTTAGCGCTGCGGTTTCTGGCCGGCGCTCCGAGCGTAGCAGCCTTTCCCCTGCCCCGAGGGTGAAAGAAGAGACGCTCTCTGCGGGGCGGGGAAGCGGGGGGAGTAACTGGGATTCTCTTTAGGCGGCGCGGCTGCGGCCGACCGGGCTCGGCCGCCTCGGCGCCGCCGGGAAGAGCCGGTGTCCGAGCCTAGCGGCTAGAGCCGGTCTCGGGGCTTAGCGCTGCGGTTTCTGCCCGGCGCTCCGAGCGTAGCAGCCTTTCCCCTGCCCCGAGGGTGAAAGAAGAGACGTTCTCTGCGGGGCGGGGAAACGGGGGGAGTAACTGGGCCTCTGCCTGGGTGGCAGGGCTGCCGCCGCCTCGGCTCGGCCGCAGAGGTGCGCAGCGGGTAGAGTCGCCGTCCGTGCCCAGCGGGTAGAGCCCTCGTCCGAAGCCGGCGGGTAGAGCCGGTGTCCCGGGGCAGCGGGTAGACCTGTTTTCCGGGCTCGTCGGCTCGACGCGCTCTCCGAGTCGGGCGGCTCGAGCGGGTTCCAAGCGCTTAGCCGAGGCCCTCGGCGGACGCCGAGGCGCCACCGTTTCTGCCCGGGGCTCCGAGTGGGAAAGAAAGGGCGTTGTCTGCGGCGTGGGTAAAAAGGGGGAGTAGCTGGGACTCTCTTAAGGTGGCAGGGCGGCGGCCGACTGGGCTCGGCGGCGGGGGTGCCGGCGGGTAGAGTTGCGTTCCGAGCCCGACGGGTAGACGTGGTGTCCGACTCCGGCGGGTAGACCTTTTGTCCGAGCCCGGCGGGTAGACCTGTTGTCCGTGCCCGGCGGGTAGACCTGGTGTCCGAGTCGGGCTGGTAGACCTGGTGTCCGAGCTGGGCGGGTAGACCTTTTGTCCGAGCCCGGCGGGTAGACCTGGTGTCCGAGCCCGGCGGGTAGACCTGGTGTCCGAGCCCGGCGGGTAGACCTTTTGTCCGAGCCCGGCGGGTAGACCTGTTGTCCGAGCTGGGCGGGTAGACCTTTTGTCCGAGCTCGGCGGGTAGACCTGTTGTCCGAGCCGGGCGGGTAGACCTGGTGTCCGAGTCGGGCGGGTAGACCTTTTGTCCGAGCCCGGCGGGTAGACCTGTTGTCCGTGCCCGGCGGGTAGAGCTGGTGTCCGAGTCGGGCGGGTAGACCTGGTGTCCGAGCCCGGCGGGTAGACCTGGTGTCCATGCTGGGCGGGTAGACCTGGTGTCCGAGCCCGGCGGGTAGACCTGGTGTCCGAACCGGGCGGGTAGACCTTTTGTCCGAGCCCGGCGGGTAGACCTGGTGTCCGAACCGGGCGGGTAGACCTTTTGTCCGAGCCCGGCGGGTAGACCTGGTGTCCGAGCCCGGCGGGAAGACCTGTTGTCCGAGCTCGGCGGGTAGACCTGGTGTCCGAGCCGGGCGGGTAGACCTGGTGTCCGAGCCCGGCGGGTAGACCTTTTGTCCGAGCCCGGCGGGTAGACCTGTTGTCCGAGCTGGGCGGGTAGACCTTTTGTCCGAGCTCGGCGGGTAGACCTGTTGTCCGAGCCGGGCGGGTAGACCTGGTGTCCGAGCCCGGCGGGTAGACCTGTTGTCCATGCTGGGCGGGTAGACCTGGTGTCCGAGTCGGGCGGGTAGACCTTTTGTCCGAGCCCGGCGGGTAGACCTTTTGTCCGAGCCCGGCGGGTAGACCTGTTGTCCGTGCCCGGCGGGTAGAGCTGGTGTCCGAGTCGGGCGGGTAGACCTGGTGTCCGAGCCCGGCGGGTAGACCTGGTGTCCATGCTGGGCGGGTAGACCTGGTGTCCGAGCCCGGCGGGTAGACCTGGTGTCCGAACCGGGCGGGTAGACCTTTTGTCCGAGCCCGGCGGGTAGACCTGGTGTCCGAACCGGGCGGGTAGACCTTTTGTCCGAGCCCGGCGGGTAGACCTGGTGTCCGAGCCCGGTGGGAAGACCTGTTGTCCGAGCTCGGCGGGTAGACCTGGTGTCCGAGCCGGGCGGGTAGACCTGGTGCCCGAGCCCGGCGGGTAGACCTGTTGTCCATGCTGGGCGGGTAGACCTGGTGTCCGAGTCGGGCGGGTAGACCCTGTGCGCGAGCCGGGTGGGTAGACCTGTTGCCTAAACCCGGCGGGTAGACGTGTTGTCCGTGCCGTGCGGGTAGACCTGGTGTCCGACTCGGGCGGGTAGGCCTGGTGTCCGAACCCGGCGGGTAGACCGGTGTTCCGTGCCGTGCGGGTAGACCTGTTGTCCGAACCCGGTGGGTAGACCTGCTGTCCGAGCCCGGCGGGTAGACCGGTGTTCCGTGCCGTGCGGGTAGACCTGGTGTCCGAGTCGGGCGGGTAGACCTGGTGTCCGAGCCCGGCGGGTAGACCTTTTGTCGGGACCCGGCGGGTAGACCTTTTGTCCGAGCCCGGCGGGTAGACCTGGTGTCCGAGCCCGGCGGGTAGACCTGTTGTCCGTGCTCGGCGGGTAGACCTGTTGTCCCGGTTTTTGGGGTCGACCCGTTTCCCCACTCGAGCGGGGCCGAGCGGCCTCGTGCCCCGCCGGATGCTGGCGAGCATCAGGTCTACCCGGTTCCGGGGCTGGCGAGCATCAGGTCTACCCGGTTCCGGGACCGGCCGATCCGGCCGCCGCGGCCGCAGACGCCGGCCTGCGCCCCGCCGGCGTCCCGGCTCCGGGCCACCAGGTCTACCCGGCTCCGGCGGGACTTAGGCGCCTGGCGGCATTTTCGGGGTAGACGTGTTGTCGCGGCCGGCCCCGGAAGTCGGCCAAGGGGTCGCTGTCGGGCGCCGCCTCCAGTTAGGTCGAGGTGAGAGGCGGCCTGCTCTCGCGCGCCTCCCCGCTGAGGAGCCTCGAGCCGCTTTGGCGACCCGGCCGGGCCAGGACGCGTCTGTCCGTACTATGGGCAGGGGTTGTCTAGCAGCGCGGGTTCCGAGGGCCCCTTTTCTTCCGCGTCTGCTGCCGAGCGCGGCCTTCGGCGCGTGCCACGGGCCGGCCAACCCCACGAGCGGCAGGAAGGCCGGCGAGAAAGCCGCGGGGCACTCGGCCGGCTTCCTGGGGCGGGTCCGATGACGGGAAAGGAAGACGAGAGCCGAGCGCGAAAGCGCAGCCAAGGGAGTTGCGGGACTGGGACGGCCGAGGGGGGCCCGCGGGGGCCCAGCAGCGTCCAGCCCGAGCCGGTGGCGGCTGCCGGC
>NW_026138358.1:147500-162500 GCF_025592945.1 Manacus candei
TTGGAGCCGGGGCGCCGCCGGCCTGGTCCGGTGGCGGGTAGACCTGTTCCCGCCGGCGAGCGGACTTGGAGCCGGAGCGCCGCCACCCGGCCCGGTGGTGGGTAGACCTGTTCCCGTCGGCGAGCGCACTTGGAGCCGGAGCGCCGCCGCCCGGCTCGGCCCGGAAGCGGGTAGACCTGTTCGCGTCGGCGAGCGGACTTGGAGCCGGGGCGCCGCCGCCCGGCTCGGCCCGGAAGCGGGTAGACCTGTTCCCGTCGGCGAGCGGACTTGGAGCCGGAGCGCCGCCGCCCGGCTCGGCCCGGAAGCGGGTAGACCTGTTCGCGTCGGCGAGCGGACTTGGAGCCGCGGCGCCGCCGCCCGGCCCGGCCCGGTGGCGGGTAGACCTGTTCCCGTCGGCGAGCGGACTTGGAACGGGGCGCCGCCGTCCGGCCCGGCCCGGTGGCGGGTAGACCTGTTCCCGCCGTCGAGCGGACTTGGAGCCGCGGCGCCGCCGCCCGGCCCGGCCCGGTGGCGGGTAGACCTGTTCGCGTCGGCGAGCGGACTTGGAGCCGGAGCGCCGCCGCCCGGCTCGGCCCGGAAGCGGGTAGACCTGTTCGCGTCGGCGAGCGGACTTGGAGCCGGAGCGCCGCCGTCCGGCCCGGTGGTGGGTAGACCTGTTCCCGTCGGCGAGCGGACTTGGAACCGTGGCGCCGCCGCCCGGCCCGGCCCGGTGGCGGGTAGACCTGTTCCCGCCGTCGAGCGGACTTGGAGCCGCGGCGCCGCCGCCCGGCCCGGCCCGGTGGCGGGTAGACCTGTTCCCGCCGTCGAGCGGACTTGGAGCCGGGGCGCCGCCGGCCTGGTCCGGTGGCAGGTAGACCTGTTCCCGTCGGCGAGCGGACTTTAAGCCGGGGCGCCGCCGCCCGGCTCGGCCCGGTGGCGGGTAGACCTGTTCCCGCCGGCGAGCGGACTTGGAGCCGGAGCGCCGCCACCCGGCCCGGTGGTGGGTAGACCTGTTCACGCCGGCGAGCGGACTTGGAGCCGGGGCGCCGCCGTCCGGCCCGGTGGTGGGTAGACCTGTTCCCGTCGGCGAGCGGACTTGGAACCGTGGCGCCGCCGCCCGGCCCGGCCCGGTGGCGGGTAGACCTGTTCGCGTCGGCGAGCGGACTTGGAGCCGGAGCGCCGCCGCCCGGCTCGGCCCGGAAGCGGGTAGACCTGTTCGCGTCGGCGAGCGGACTTGGAGCCGGAGCGCCGCCGCCCGGCTCGGCCCGGAAGCGGGTAGACCTGTTCGCGTCGGCGAGCGGACTTGGAGCCGGGGCGCCGCCGCGCGGCTCGGCCCGGAAGCGGGTAGACCTGTTCCCGTCGGCGAGCGGACTTGGAACCGTGGCGCCGCCGCCCGGCCTGGCCCGGTGGCGGGTAGACCTGTTCCCGCCGTCGAGCGGACTTGGAGCCGCGGCGCCGCCGCCCGGCCCGGCCCGGTGGCGGGTAGACCTGTTCCCGCCGTCGAGCGGACTTGGAGCCGGGGCGCCGCCGGCCTGGTCCGGTGGCAGGTAGACCTGTTCCCGTCGGCGAGCGGACTTTAAGCCGGGGCGCCGCCGCCCGGCTCGGCCCGGTGGCGGGTAGACCTGTTCCCGCCGGCGAGCGGACTTGGAGCCGGAGCGCCGCCACCCGGCCCGGTGGTGGGTAGACCTGTTCCCGTCGGCGAGCGCACTTGGAGCCGGAGCGCCGCCGCCCGGCTCGGCCCGGAAGCGGGTAGACCTGTTCGCGTCGGCGAGCGGACTTGGAGCCGGGGCGCCGCCGCCCGGCTCGGCCCGGAAGCGGGTAGACCTGTTCCCGTCGGCGAGCGGACTTGGAGCCGGAGCGCCGCCGTCCGGCCCGGCGGTGGGTAGACCTGTTCCCGTCGGCGAGCGGACTTGGAACCGGGGCGCCGCCGTCCGGCCCGGCCCGGTGGCGGGTAGACCTGTTCCCGCCGTCGAGCGGACTTGGAGCCGCGGCGCCGCCGCCCGGCCCGGCCCGGTGGCGGGTAGACCTGTTCGCGTCGGCGAGCGGACTTGGAGCCGGAGCGCCGCCGCCCGGCTCGGCCCGGAAGCAGGTAGACCTGTTCGCGTCGGCGAGCGGACTTGGAGCCGGAGCGCCGCCGCCCGGCTCGGCCCGGAAGCGGGTAGACCTGTTCGCGTCGGCGAGCGGACTTGGAGCCGGGGCGCCGCCGCCCGGCTCGGCCCGGAAGCGGCTAGACCTGTTCCCGTCGGCGAGCGGACTTGGAACCGTGGCGCCGCCGCCCGGCCCGGCCCGGTGGCGGGTAGACCTGTTCCCGCCGTCGAGCGGACTTGGAGCCGCGGCGCCGCCGCCCGGCCCGGCCCGGTGGCGGGTAGACCTGTTCCCGCCGTCGAGCGGACTTGGAGCCGGGGCGCCGCCGGCCTGGTCCGGTGGCGGGTAGACCTGTTCCCGCCGGCGAGCGGACTTGGAGCCGGAGCGCCGCCACCCGGCCCGGTGGTGGGTAGACCTGTTCCCGTCGGCGAGCGCACTTGGAGCCGGAGCGCCGCCGCCCGGCTCGGCCCGGAAGCGGGTAGACCTGTTCGCGTCGGCGAGCGGACTTGGAGCCGGGGCGCCGCCGCCCGGCTCGGCCCGGAAGCGGGTAGACCTGTTCCCGTCGGCGAGCGGACTTGGAGCCGGAGCGCCGCCGCCCGGCTCGGCCCGGAAGCGGGTAGACCTGTTCGCGTCGGCGAGCGGACTTGGAGCCGCGGCGCCGCCGCCCGGCCCGGCCCGGTGGCGGGTAGACCTGTTCCCGTCGGCGAGCGGACTTGGAACGGGGCGCCGCCGTCCGGCCCGGCCCGGTGGCGGGTAGACCTGTTCCCGCCGTCGAGCGGACTTGGAGCCGCGGCGCCGCCGCCCGGCCCGGCCCGGTGGCGGGTAGACCTGTTCGCGTCGGCGAGCGGACTTGGAGCCGGAGCGCCGCCGCCCGGCTCGGCCCGGAAGCGGGTAGACCTGTTCGCGTCGGCGAGCGGACTTGGAGCCGGAGCGCCGCCGCCCGGCTCGGCCCGGAAGCGGGTAGACCTGTTCGCGTCGGCGAGCGGACTTGGAGCCGGGGCGCCGCCGCCCGGCTCGGCCCGGAAGCGGCTAGACCTGTTCCCGTCGGCGAGCGGACTTGGAGCCGGAGCGCCGCCGCCCGGCTCGGCCCGGAAGCGGGTAGACCTGTTCGCGTCGGCGAGCGGACTTGGAGCCGGGGCGCCGCCGCCCGGCTCGGCCCGGAAGCGGCTAGACCTGTTCCCGTCGGCGAGCGGACTTGGAGCCGGAGCGCCGCCGCCCGGCTCGGCCCGGAAGCGGGTAGACCTGTTCGCGTCGGCGAGCGGACTTGGAGCCGGAGCGCCGCCGCCCGGCCCGGCCCGGTGGCGGGTAGACCTGTTCCCGCCGACGAGCGGACTTGGAGCCGGAGCGCCGCCGCCCGGCTCGGCCCGGTGGCGGGTAGACCTGTTCCCGCCGGCGAGCGGACTTGGAGCCGGGGCGCCGCCGTCCGGCCCGGTGGCGGGTAGACCTGTTCCCGCCGGCGAGCGGACTTGGAGCCGGGGCGCCGCCGTCCGGCCCGGTGGCGGGTAGACCTGTTCCCGCCGGCGAGCGGACTTGGAGCCGGGGCGCCGCCGTCCGGCCCGGTGGTGGGTAGACCTGTTCCCGTCGGCGAGCGGACTTGGAACCGTGGCGCCGCCGCCCGGCCCGGCCCGGTGGCGGGTAGACCTGTTCCCGCCGTCGAGCGGACTTGGAGCCGCGGCGCCGCCGCCCGGCCCGGCCCGGTGGCGGGTAGACCTGTTCCCGCCGTCGAGCGGACTTGGAGCCGGGGCGCCGCCGGCCTGGTCCGGTGGCAGGTAGACCTGTTCCCGTCGGCGAGCGGACTTTAAGCCGGGGCGCCGCCGCCCGGCTCGGCCCGGTGGCGGGTAGACCTGTTCCCGCCGGCGAGCGGACTTGGAGCCGGAGCGCCGCCACCCGGCCCGGTGGTGGGTAGACCTGTTCCCGCCGGCGAGCGGACTTGGAGCCGGGGCGCCGCCGTCCGGCCCGGTGGTGGGTAGACCTGTTCCCGTCGGCGAGCGGACTTGGAACCGTGGCGCCGCCGCCCGGCCCGGCCCGGTGGCGGGTAGACCTGTTCGCGTCGGCGAGCGGACTTGGAGCCGGAGCGCCGCCGCCCGGCTCGGCCCGGAAGCGGGTAGACCTGTTCGCGTCGGCGAGCGGACTTGGAGCCGGAGCGCCGCCGCCCGGCTCGGCCCGGAAGCGGGTAGACCTGTTCGCGTCGGCGAGCGGACTTGGAGCCGGGGCGCCGCCGCGCGGCTCGGCCCGGAAGCGGGTAGACCTGTTCCCGTCGGCGAGCGGACTTGGAACCGTGGCGCCGCCGCCCGGCCCGGCCCGGTGGCGGGTAGACCTGTTCCCGCCGTCGAGCGGACTTGGAGCCGCGGCGCCGCCGCCCGGCCCGGCCCGGTGGCGGGTAGACCTGTTCCCGCCGTCGAGCGGACTTGGAGCCGGGGCGCCGCCGGCCTGGTCCGGTGGCAGGTAGACCTGTTCCCGTCGGCGAGCGGACTTTAAGCCGGGGCGCCGCCGCCCGGCTCGGCCCGGTGGCGGGTAGACCTGTTCCCGCCGGCGAGCGGACTTGGAGCCGGAGCGCCGCCACCCGGCCCGGTGGTGGGTAGACCTGTTCCCGTCGGCGAGCGCACTTGGAGCCGGAGCGCCGCCGCCCGGCTCGGCCCGGAAGCGGGTAGACCTGTTCGCGTCGGCGAGCGGACTTGGAGCCGGGGCGCCGCCGCCCGGCTCGGCCCGGAAGCGGGTAGACCTGTTCCCGTCGGCGAGCGGACTTGGAGCCGGAGCGCCGCCGTCCGGCCCGGCGGTGGGTAGACCTGTTCCCGTCGGCGAGCGGACTTGGAACCGGGGCGCCGCCGCCCGGCCCGGCCCGGTGGCGGGTAGACCTGTTCGCGTCGGCGAGCGGACTTGGAGCCGGAGCGCCGCCGCCCGGCTCGGCCCGGAAGCAGGTAGACCTGTTCGCGTCGGCGAGCGGACTTGGAGCCGGAGCGCCGCCGCCCGGCTCGGCCCGGAAGCGGGTAGACCTGTTCGCGTCGGCGAGCGGACTTGGAGCCGGGGCGCCGCCGCCCGGCTCGGCCCGGAAGCGGCTAGACCTGTTCCCGTCGGCGAGCGGACTTGGAACCGTGGCGCCGCCGCCCGGCCCGGCCCGGTGGCGGGTAGACCTGTTCCCGCCGTCGAGCGGACTTGGAGCCGCGGCGCCGCCGCCCGGCCCGGCCCGGTGGCGGGTAGACCTGTTCCCGCCGTCGAGCGGACTTGGAGCCGGGGCGCCGTCGGCCTGGTCCGGTGGCGGGTAGACCTGTTCCCGCCGGCGAGCGGACTTGGAGCCGGAGCGCCGCCACCCGGCCCGGTGGTGGGTAGACCTGTTCCCGTCGGCGAGCGCACTTGGAGCCGGAGCGCCGCCGCCCGGCTCGGCCCGGAAGCGGGTAGACCTGTTCGCGTCGGCGAGCGGACTTGGAGCCGGGGCGCCGCCGCCCGGCTCGGCCCGGAAGCGGGTAGACCTGTTCCCGTCGGCGAGCGGACTTGGAGCCGGAGCGCCGCCGCCCGGCTCGGCCCGGAAGCGGGTAGACCTGTTCGCGTCGGCGAGCGGACTTGGAGCCGCGGCGCCGCCGCCCGGCCCGGCCCGGTGGCGGGTAGACCTGTTCCCGCCGACGAGCGGACTTGGAGCCGGAGCGCCGCCGCCCGGCTCGGCCCGGTGGCGGGTAGACCTGTTCCCGCCGGCGAGCGGACTTGGAGCCGGGGCGCCGCCGCCCGGCCCGGCCCGGTGGCGGGTAGACCTGTTCCCGCCGTCGAGCGGACTTGGAGCCGGGGCGCCGCCACCCGGCCCGGTGGTGGGTAGACCTGTTCCCGTCGGCGAGCGCACTTGGAGCCGGAGCGCCGCCGCCCGGCTCGGCCCGGAAGCGGGTAGACCTGTTCGCGTCGGCGAGCGGACTTGGAGCCGGGGCGCCGCCGCCCGGCTCGGCCCGGAAGCGGGTAGACCTGTTCCCGCCGGCGAGCGGACTTGGAGCCGGGGCGCCGCCGTCCGGCCCGGCGGTGGGTAGACCTGTTCCCGTCGGCGAGCGGACTTGGAACCGGGGCGCCGCCGTCCGGCCCGGCCCGGTGGCGGGTAGACCTGTTCCCGCCGTCGAGCGGACTTGGAGCCGCGGCGCCGCCGCCCGGCCCGGCCCGGTGGCGGGTAGACCTGTTCGCGTCGGCGAGCGGACTTGGAGCCGGAGCGCCGCCGCCCGGCTCGGCCCGGAAGCGGGTAGACCTGTTCGCGTCGGCGAGCGGACTTGGAGCCGGAGCGCCGCCGCCCGGCTCGGCCCGGAAGCGGGTAGACCTGTTCGCGTCGGCGAGCGGACTTGGAGCCGGGGCGCCGCCGCCCGGCTCGGCCCGGAAGCGGCTAGACCTGTTCCCGTCGGCGAGCGGACTTGGAGCCGGAGCGCCGCCGCCCGGCTCGGCCCGGAAGCGGGTAGACCTGTTCGCGTCGGCGAGCGGACTTGGAGCCGGGGCGCCGCCGCCCGGCTCGGCCCGGAAGCGGCTAGACCTGTTCCCGTCGGCGAGCGGACTTGGAACCGTGGCGCCGCCGCCCGGCCCGGCCCGGTGGCGGGTAGACCTGTTCCCGCCGTCGAGCGGACTTGGAGCCGCGGCGCCGCCGCCCGGCCCGGCCCGGTGGCGGGTAGACCTGTTCCCGCCGTCGAGCGGACTTGGAGCCGGGGCGCCGCCGGCCTGGTCCGGTGGCGGGTAGACCTGTTCCCGCCGGCGAGCGGACTTGGAGCCGGAGCGCCGCCACCCGGCCCGGTGGTGGGTAGACCTGTTCCCGTCGGCGAGCGCACTTGGAGCCGGAGCGCCGCCGCCCGGCTCGGCCCGGAAGCGGGTAGACCTGTTCGCGTCGGCGAGCGGACTTGGAGCCGGGGCGCCGCCGCCCGGCTCGGCCCGGAAGCGGGTAGACCTGTTCCCGTCGGCGAGCGGACTTGGAGCCGGAGCGCCGCCGCCCGGCTCGGCCCGGAAGCGGGTAGACCTGTTCGCGTCGGCGAGCGGACTTGGAGCCGCGGCGCCGCCGCCCGGCCCGGCCCGGTGGCGGGTAGACCTGTTCCCGCCGACGAGCGGACTTGGAGCCGGAGCGCCGCCGCCCGGCTCGGCCCGGTGGCGGGTAGACCTGTTCCCGCCGTCGAGCGGACTTGGAGCCGGGGCGCCGCCGCCCGGCCCGGCCCGGTGGCGGGTAGACCTGTTCCCGCCGTCGAGCGGACTTGGAGCCGGGGCGCCGCCGGCCTGGTCCGGTGGCAGGTAGACCTGTTCCCGTCGGCGAGCGGACTTTAAGCCGGGGCGCCGCCGTCCTGCCCGGTGGTGGGTAGACCTGTTCCCGTCGGCGAGCGGACTTGGAGCCGGAGCGCCGCCGCCCGGCTCGGCCCGGAAGCGGGTAGACCTGTTCGCGTCGGCGAGCGGACTTGGAGCCGGAGCGCCGCCGCCCGGCTCGGCCCGGAAGCGGGTAGACCTGTTCGCGTCGGCGAGCGGACTTGGAGCCGGGGCGCCGCCGCCCGGCTCGGCCCGGAAGCGGGTAGACCTGTTCCCGTCGGCGAGCGGACTTGGAACCGTGGCGCCGCCGCCCGGCCCGGCCCGGTGGCGGGTAGACCTGTTCCCGCCGTCGAGCGGACTTGGAGCCGCGGCGCCGCCGCCCGGCCCGGCCCGGTGGCGGGTAGACCTGTTCCCGCCGTCGAGCGGACTTGGAGCCGGGGCGCCGCCGGCCTGGTCCGGTGGCGGGTAGACCTGTTCCCGCCGGCGAGCGGACTTGGAGCCGGAGCGCCGCCACCCGGCCCGGTGGTGGGTAGACCTGTTCCCGTCGGCGAGCGCACTTGGAGCCGGAGCGCCGCCGCCCGGCTCGGCCCGGAAGCGGGTAGACCTGTTCGCGTCGGCGAGCGGACTTGGAGCCGGGGCGCCGCCGCCCGGCTCGGCCCGGAAGCGGGTAGACCTGTTCCCGTCGGCGAGCGGACTTGGAGCCGGAGCGCCGCCGCCCGGCTCGGCCCGGAAGCGGGTAGACCTGTTCGCGTCGGCGAGCGGACTTGGAGCCGCGGCGCCGCCGCCCGGCCCGGCCCGGTGGCGGGTAGACCTGTTCCCGCCGACGAGCGGACTTGGAGCCGGAGCGCCGCCGCCCGGCTCGGCCCGGTGGCGGGTAGACCTGTTCCCGCCGGCGAGCGGACTTGGAGCCGGGGCGCCGCCGCCCGGCCCGGCCCGGTGGCGGGTAGACCTGTTCCCGCCGTCGAGCGGACTTGGAGCCGGGGCGCCGCCGGCCTGGTCCGGTGGCAGGTAGACCTGTTCCCGTCGGCGAGCGGACTTTAAGCCGGGGCGCCGCCGTCCTGCCCGGTGGTGGGTAGACCTGTTCCCGTCGGCGAGCGGACTTGGAGCCGGAGCGCCGCCGCCCGGCTCGGCCCGGAAGCGGGTAGACCTGTTCGCGTCGGCGAGCGGACTTGGAGCCGGAGCACCGCCGCCCGGCTCGGCCCGGTAGCGGGTAGACCTGTTCCCGTCGGCGAGCGGACTTGGAACCGGGGCGCCGCCGTCCGGCCCGGTGGCGGGTAGACCTGTTCCCGCCGGCGAGCGGACTTGGAGCCGGGGCGCCGCCGTCCGGCCCGGTGGTGGGTAGACCTGTTCCCGTCGGCGAGCGGACTTGGAACCGGGGCGCCGCCGTCCGGCCCGGCCCGGTGGCGGGTAGACCTGTTCCCGCCGTCGAGCGGACTTGGAGCCGCGGCGCCGCCGCCCGGCCCGGCCCGGTGGCGGGTAGACCTGTTCGCGTCGGCGAGCGGACTTGGAGCCGGAGCGCCGCCGCCCGGCTCGGCCCGGAAGCGGGTAGACCTGTTCGCGTCGGCGAGCGGACTTGGAGCCGGAGCGCCGCCGCCCGGCTCGGCCCGGAAGCGGGTAGACCCGTTCGCGTCGGCGAGCGGACTTGGAGCCGGGGCGCCGCCGCCCGGCTCGGCCCGGAAGCGGGTAGACCTGTTCCCGTCGGCGAGCGGACTTGGAACCGTGGCGCCGCCGCCCGGCCCGGCCCGGTGGCGGGTAGACCTGTTCCCGCCGTCGAGCGGACTTGGAGCCGCGGCGCCGCCGCCCGGCCCGGCCCGGTGGCGGGTAGACCTGTTCCCGCCGTCGAGCGGACTTGGAGCCGGGGCGCCGCCGGCCTGGTCCGGTGGCAGGTAGACCTGTTCCCGTCGGCGAGCGGACTTTAAGCCGGGGCGCCGCCGCCCGGCTCGGCCCGGTGGCGGGTAGACCTGTTCCCGCCGGCGAGCGGACTTGGAGCCGGAGCGCCGCCACCCGGCCCGGTGGTGGGTAGACCTGTTCCCGTCGGCGAGCGCACTTGGAGCCGGAGCGCCGCCGCCCGGCTCGGCCCGGAAGCGGGTAGACCTGTTCGCGTCGGCGAGCGGACTTGGAGCCGGGGCGCCGCCGCCCGGCTCGGCCCGGAAGCGGGTAGACCTGTTCCCGTCGGCGAGCGGACTTGGAGCCGGAGCGCCGCCGCCCGGCTCGGCCCGGAAGCGGGTAGACCTGTTCGCGTCGGCGAGCGGACTTGGAGCCGCGGCGCCGCCGCCCGGCCCGGCCCGGTGGCGGGTAGACCTGTTCCCGCCGACGAGCGGACTTGGAGCCGGAGCGCCGCCGCCCGGCTCGGCCCGGTGGCGGGTAGACCTGTTCCCGCCGGCGAGCGGACTTGGAGCCGGGGCGCCGCCGTCCGGCCCGGTGGTGGGTAGACCTGTTCCCGTCGGCGAGCGGACTTGGAACCGGGGCGCCGCCGCCCGGCTCGGCCCGGCGGCGGGTAGACCTGTTCCCGCCGGCGAGCGGACTTGGAGCCGGAGCGCCGCCGCCCTGCCCGGCCCGGCGGCGGGTAGACCTGTTTGCGGCCGGTGCTCGGAGCGTGGCACCGAATTCGCGGATCGAGCGGACGGCGTGCAGCCGCTAAATCCGTCGATTGGCGCGCCGGCGAGCCCTTCCGACCCCGCCCTGACCTCCCGGATTTCCCACAGTTCTTTGCGAGTCCTTCCAGCGGGCATGCTCCGTCGAGTACTCTCTCGGGGGTCTTGTTGCGGAGACTCCATCTCCCGTGGCCCTTTGCGGCAGACTTGCTCTCCGGCGTAAAGGCTTTCCCCTGCCCCGAGGGTGAAAGAAGAGACGTTCTCTGCGGGGCGGGGAAGCGGGGGGAGTAACTGGGACTCTCTTTAGGCGGCGCGGCTGCGGCCGACCGGGCTCGGCCGCCTCGGCGCCGCCGGGAAGAGCCGGTGTCCGAGCCTAGCGGCTAGAGCCGGTCTCGGGGCTTAGCGCTGCGGTTTCTGGCCGGCGCTCCGAGCGTAGCAGCCTTTCCCCTGCCCCGAGGGTGAAAGAAGAGACGCTCTCTGCGGGGCGGGGAAGCGGGGGGAGTAACTGGGATTCTCTTTAGGCGGCGCGGCTGCGGCCGACCGGGCTCGGCCGCCTCGGCGCCGCCGGGAAGAGCCGGTGTCCGAGCCTAGCGGCTAGAGCCGGTCTCGGGGCTTAGCGCTGCGGTTTCTGCCCGGCGCTCCGAGCGTAGCAGCCTTTCCCCTGCCCCGAGGGTGAAAGAAGAGACGTTCTCTGCGGGGCGGGGAAACGGGGGGAGTAACTGGGCCTCTGCCTGGGTGGCAGGGCTGCCGCCGCCTCGGCTCGGCCGCAGAGGTGCGCAGCGGGTAGAGTCGCCGTCCGTGCCCAGCGGGTAGAGCCCTCGTCCGAAGCCGGCGGGTAGAGCCGGTGTCCCGGGGCAGCGGGTAGACCTGTTTTCCGGGCTCGTCGGCTCGACGCGCTCTCCGAGTCGGGCGGCTCGAGCGGGTTCCAAGCGCTTAGCCGAGGCCCTCGGCGGACGCCGAGGCGCCACCGTTTCTGCCCGGGGCTCCGAGTGGGAAAGAAAGGGCGTTGTCTGCGGCGTGGGTAAAAAGGGGGAGTAGCTGGGACTCTCTTAAGGTGGCAGGGCGGCGGCCGACTGGGCTCGGCGGCGGGGGTGCCGGCGGGTAGAGTTGCGTTCCGAGCCCGACGGGTAGACGTGGTGTCCGACTCCGGCGGGTAGACCTTTTGTCCGAGCCCGGCGGGTAGACCTGTTGTCCGTGCCCGGCGGGTAGACCTGGTGTCCGAGTCGGGCTGGTAGACCTGGTGTCCGAGCTGGGCGGGTAGACCTTTTGTCCGAGCCCGGCGGGTAGACCTGGTGTCCGAGCCCGGCGGGTAGACCTGGTGTCCGAGCCCGGCGGGTAGACCTTTTGTCCGAGCCCGGCGGGTAGACCTGTTGTCCGAGCTGGGCGGGTAGACCTTTTGTCCGAGCTCGGCGGGTAGACCTGTTGTCCGAGCCGGGCGGGTAGACCTGGTGTCCGAGTCGGGCGGGTAGACCTTTTGTCCGAGCCCGGCGGGTAGACCTGTTGTCCGTGCCCGGCGGGTAGAGCTGGTGTCCGAGTCGGGCGGGTAGACCTGGTGTCCGAGCCCGGCGGGTAGACCTGGTGTCCATGCTGGGCGGGTAGACCTGGTGTCCGAGCCCGGCGGGTAGACCTGGTGTCCGAACCGGGCGGGTAGACCTTTTGTCCGAGCCCGGCGGGTAGACCTGGTGTCCGAACCGGGCGGGTAGACCTTTTGTCCGAGCCCGGCGGGTAGACCTGGTGTCCGAGCCCGGCGGGAAGACCTGTTGTCCGAGCTCGGCGGGTAGACCTGGTGTCCGAGCCGGGCGGGTAGACCTGGTGTCCGAGCCCGGCGGGTAGACCTTTTGTCCGAGCCCGGCGGGTAGACCTGTTGTCCGAGCTGGGCGGGTAGACCTTTTGTCCGAGCTCGGCGGGTAGACCTGTTGTCCGAGCCGGGCGGGTAGACCTGGTGTCCGAGCCCGGCGGGTAGACCTGTTGTCCATGCTGGGCGGGTAGACCTGGTGTCCGAGTCGGGCGGGTAGACCTTTTGTCCGAGCCCGGCGGGTAGACCTTTTGTCCGAGCCCGGCGGGTAGACCTGTTGTCCGTGCCCGGCGGGTAGAGCTGGTGTCCGAGTCGGGCGGGTAGACCTGGTGTCCGAGCCCGGCGGGTAGACCTGGTGTCCATGCTGGGCGGGTAGACCTGGTGTCCGAGCCCGGCGGGTAGACCTGGTGTCCGAACCGGGCGGGTAGACCTGTTGTCCGAGCCCGGCGGGTAGACCTGGTGTCCGAACCGGGCGGGTAGACCTTTTGTCCGAGCCCGGCGGGTAGACCTGGTGTCCGAGCCCGGTGGGAAGACCTGTTGTCCGAGCTCGGCGGGTAGACCTGGTGTCCGAGCCGGGCGGGTAGACCTGGTGCCCGAGCCCGGCGGGTAGACCTGTTGTCCATGCTGGGCGGGTAGACCTGGTGTCCGAGTCGGGCGGGTAGACCCTGTGCGCGAGCCGGGTGGGTAGACCTGTTGCCTAAACCCGGCGGGTAGACGTGTTGTCCGTGCCGTGCGGGTAGACCTGGTGTCCGACTCGGGCGGGTAGGCCTGGTGTCCGAACCCGGCGGGTAGACCGGTGTTCCGTGCCGTGCGGGTAGACCTGTTGTCCGAACCCGGTGGGTAGACCTGCTGTCCGAGCCCGGCGG
The DNA here is from genome assembly GCF_025592945.1 of Manacus candei. Classification (NCBI taxonomy): domain Eukaryota; kingdom Metazoa; phylum Chordata; class Aves; order Passeriformes; family Pipridae; genus Manacus; species Manacus candei. The sequence continues at coordinate 160,061 of NW_026138358.1, forward strand.
GTAGACCGGTGTTCCGTGCCGTGCGGGTAGACCTGGTGTCCGAGTCGGGCGGGTAGACCTGGTGTCCGAGCCCGGCGGGTAGACCTTTTGTCGGGACCCGGCGGGTAGACCTTTTGTCCGAGCCCGGCGGGTAGACCTGGTGTCCGAGCCCGGCGGGTAGACCTGTTGTCCGTGCTCGGCGGGTAGACCTGTTGTCCCGGTTTTTGGGGTCGACCCGTTTCCCCACTCGAGCGGGGCCGAGCGGCCTCGTGCCCCGCCGGATGCTGGCGAGCATCAGGTCTACCCGGTTCCGGGGCTGGCGAGCATCAGGTCTACCCGGTTCCGGGACCGGCCGATCCGGCCGCCGCGGCCGCAGACGCCGGCCTGCGCCCCGCCGGCGTCCCGGCTCCGGGCCACCAGGTCTACCCGGCTCCGGCGGGACTTAGGCGCCTGGCGGCATTTTCGGGGTAGACGTGTTGTCGCGGCCGGCCCCGGAAGTCGGCCAAGGGGTCGCTGTCGGGCGCCGCCTCCAGTTAGGTCGAGGTGAGAGGCGGCCTGCTCTCGCGCGCCTCCCCGCTGAGGAGCCTCGAGCCGCTTTGGCGACCCGGCCGGGCCAGGACGCGTCTGTCCGTACTATGGGCAGGGGTTGTCTAGCAGCGCGGGTTCCGAGGGCCCCTTTTCTTCCGCGTCTGCTGCCGAGCGCGGCCTTCGGCGCGTGCCACGGGCCGGCCAACCCCACGAGCGGCAGGAAGGCCGGCGAGAAAGCCGCGGGGCACTCGGCCGGCTTCCTGGGGCGGGTCCGATGACGGGAAAGGAAGACGAGAGCCGAGCGCGAAAGCGCAGCCAAGGGAGTTGCGGGACTGGGACGGCCGAGGGGGGCCCGCGGGGGCCCAGCAGCGTCCAGCCCGAGCCGGTGGCGGCTGCCGGCTCCCCGAGGGCCCCGGGCGAAGGCGGTGGTGTGCGAGGGCGGCGAGGCGGCGTCGTCTCGTCCTTCCCATGCGCCGGCCCTAAGCCGGCGCCCGTCGTGCGGTGGCGGCGGGCATTGTTGCGGGCAGTTGGCGGCCGGGGCTGGAAGGGTGGAGCCCGCGTGGGCTTCTTTTGCCCGGCCGCCTCCCGAGAGCCCCGAAGATGGTCCGGGCCTGGGTGGCGGCGCCCTGTCCTCGGCTGACGGCGGCAGCGGTGCCGGCGGCGTGCCGGGGACTGGCGGTGGGCGTGCGGCCTTGCCTGGGCCCGGTCGGTTGCCGGAGGGGCTCGGTGACGGGACTGCCCGTTGTCGGGCGAGGCGGCGCTTCCCTGGGCGCGCCTCGCCTCTTTTGTTCGTCCCCCCTTCCTCGGCCCTAAGCCGGGGACCCGCCCAGCGGGCCGAAGGCGGCGGCGCCAGCCGGCCAGGGTGTGGCCGGCGGCCGCGCCGGCAGAGCGAGAACCCGACAGAGTTGCCCGGAGCCCCGGAGAGAGACGCACGATGGCCGTTGGCGGGCGAGGCGGCGGCGCCTCGCCCCTTCCTCCTCTCCGGCCGGCACCAGAGCCACGGCGGCCGGGCGGCCCGTGCGGTCGGGCCTGCCCCGCCGACCTGGCTGCCGGAGGGCTGGGTTCCGCGGAGGTCTGCCGCCCGGGGGCCGGGTTGCGGGCGAAGTGGGGGCGCCCTCCCGGCCCTTTATTTTTTTTTTTTTTTCTTCTGGCGGCCTTAAGCCGCAGCACGCTGAGCGCGCCGGGGAAGAAGAGAGAGAAAGAGAGAGCGCGAAGGCGGCCCGGCAGTGGCCGGCGGCCGCCGAGGCGCGAGCCCGTGGGCAGGGAGAGGGGAGCGAGGGGCGCGGGCCCCGCCCCGAACCCCGGGCGGCCGTGGCTAGCACGGCGAGTGAGAGGCGCGCGTGCTTTTTTCGGGGACCTTTTGGTTTTTCTCCCCGTCGCCGTCCCCCGGCCTTTCCGGGGGAAGCCGACGGCCGCGAGGCGGGCGAAAGCCGGTGGCCCCGCGGTGCGGTCGGTGGCGTTTTCGCACGCCGGAGGTGCCGCCGGGGCGAGCGGGGGCCGTCCGCGGCCCACGCCTCCGAGCCGGTGGCACCGCTCTGCGGAGGCGGCCGTGGGCCCGGCAGGGCCGGAAGCGCGGGTTGTCCGGAGCCGGGCGTCCGGCGGCACCCGCCTCCTGCCGGGCCGGGAGAGCCGTGGAGAAAGTATACCGCGTGCGGGCCGCCGGCGTCGGCGGCCTCGGGCGGCACGGGCCGTCCTCCGCGGGGTTGGCAGGCTGAGCGAGAGTGGCCGTGGGGCCGTTCCCCGAGCGACGATGGATGAGGCTTTTCGGGAGGCGTGGGAGAGGGCCCCCGGCGGGCCGGCGCTCCTCCGTGGCCGGCCGAGTGGCGCGGCGGAGGCCGGTGTTCGGGCCGGGCGGTCTCCTTTGCCCGTGGGCTTCCCGTGGCAGACGAGGTGTCGCCCCTCCCGCCGGGGAGGGGCTTCTTTACCGTGCCGG
>NW_026138358.1:175000-200000 GCF_025592945.1 Manacus candei
GTCGGCGAGCGGACTTGGAACCGTGGCGCCGCCGCCCGGCCCGGCCCGGTGGCGGGTAGACCTGTTCCCGCCGTCGAGCGGACTTGGAGCCGCGGCGCCGCCGCCCGGCCCGGCCCGGTGGCGGGTAGACCTGTTCCCGCCGTCGAGCGGACTTGGAGCCGGGGCGCCGCCGGCCTGGTCCGGTGGCAGGTAGACCTGTTCCCGTCGGCGAGCGGACTTTAAGCCGGGGCGCCGCCGCCCGGCTCGGCCCGGTGGCGGGTAGACCTGTTCCCGCCGGCGAGCGGACTTGGAGCCGGAGCGCCGCCACCCGGCCCGGTGGTGGGTAGACCTGTTCCCGCCGGCGAGCGGACTTGGAGCCGGGGCGCCGCCGTCCGGCCCGGTGGTGGGTAGACCTGTTCCCGTCGGCGAGCGGACTTGGAACCGTGGCGCCGCCGCCCGGCCCGGCCCGGTGGCGGGTAGACCTGTTCGCGTCGGCGAGCGGACTTGGAGCCGGAGCGCCGCCGCCCGGCTCGGCCCGGAAGCGGGTAGACCTGTTCGCGTCGGCGAGCGGACTTGGAGCCGGAGCGCCGCCGCCCGGCTCGGCCCGGAAGCGGGTAGACCTGTTCGCGTCGGCGAGCGGACTTGGAGCCGGGGCGCCGCCGCGCGGCTCGGCCCGGAAGCGGGTAGACCTGTTCCCGTCGGCGAGCGGACTTGGAACCGTGGCGCCGCCGCCCGGCCCGGCCCGGTGGCGGGTAGACCTGTTCCCGCCGTCGAGCGGACTTGGAGCCGCGGCGCCGCCGCCCGGCCCGGCCCGGTGGCGGGTAGACCTGTTCCCGCCGTCGAGCGGACTTGGAGCCGGGGCGCCGCCGGCCTGGTCCGGTGGCAGGTAGACCTGTTCCCGTCGGCGAGCGGACTTTAAGCCGGGGCGCCGCCGCCCGGCTCGGCCCGGTGGCGGGTAGACCTGTTCCCGCCGGCGAGCGGACTTGGAGCCGGAGCGCCGCCACCCGGCCCGGTGGTGGGTAGACCTGTTCCCGTCGGCGAGCGCACTTGGAGCCGGAGCGCCGCCGCCCGGCTCGGCCCGGAAGCGGGTAGACCTGTTCGCGTCGGCGAGCGGACTTGGAGCCGGGGCGCCGCCGCCCGGCTCGGCCCGGAAGCGGGTAGACCTGTTCCCGTCGGCGAGCGGACTTGGAGCCGGAGCGCCGCCGTCCGGCCCGGCGGTGGGTAGACCTGTTCCCGTCGGCGAGCGGACTTGGAACCGGGGCGCCGCCGCCCGGCCCGGCCCGGTGGCGGGTAGACCTGTTCGCGTCGGCGAGCGGACTTGGAGCCGGAGCGCCGCCGCCCGGCTCGGCCCGGAAGCAGGTAGACCTGTTCGCGTCGGCGAGCGGACTTGGAGCCGGAGCGCCGCCGCCCGGCTCGGCCCGGAAGCGGGTAGACCTGTTCGCGTCGGCGAGCGGACTTGGAGCCGGGGCGCCGCCGCCCGGCTCGGCCCGGAAGCGGCTAGACCTGTTCCCGTCGGCGAGCGGACTTGGAACCGTGGCGCCGCCGCCCGGCCCGGCCCGGTGGCGGGTAGACCTGTTCCCGCCGTCGAGCGGACTTGGAGCCGCGGCGCCGCCGCCCGGCCCGGCCCGGTGGCGGGTAGACCTGTTCCCGCCGTCGAGCGGACTTGGAGCCGGGGCGCCGCCGGCCTGGTCCGGTGGCGGGTAGACCTGTTCCCGCCGGCGAGCGGACTTGGAGCCGGAGCGCCGCCACCCGGCCCGGTGGTGGGTAGACCTGTTCCCGTCGGCGAGCGCACTTGGAGCCGGAGCGCCGCCGCCCGGCTCGGCCCGGAAGCGGGTAGACCTGTTCGCGTCGGCGAGCGGACTTGGAGCCGGGGCGCCGCCGCCCGGCTCGGCCCGGAAGCGGGTAGACCTGTTCCCGTCGGCGAGCGGACTTGGAGCCGGAGCGCCGCCGCCCGGCTCGGCCCGGAAGCGGGTAGACCTGTTCGCGTCGGCGAGCGGACTTGGAGCCGCGGCGCCGCCGCCCGGCCCGGCCCGGTGGCGGGTAGACCTGTTCCCGCCGACGAGCGGACTTGGAGCCGGAGCGCCGCCGCCCGGCTCGGCCCGGTGGCGGGTAGACCTGTTCCCGCCGGCGAGCGGACTTGGAGCCGGGGCGCCGCCGCCCGGCCCGGCCCGGTGGCGGGTAGACCTGTTCCCGCCGTCGAGCGGACTTGGAGCCGGGGCGCCGCCACCCGGCCCGGTGGTGGGTAGACCTGTTCCCGTCGGCGAGCGCACTTGGAGCCGGAGCGCCGCCGCCCGGCTCGGCCCGGAAGCGGGTAGACCTGTTCGCGTCGGCGAGCGGACTTGGAGCCGGGGCGCCGCCGCCCGGCTCGGCCCGGAAGCGGGTAGACCTGTTCCCGCCGGCGAGCGGACTTGGAGCCGGGGCGCCGCCGTCCGGCCCGGCGGTGGGTAGACCTGTTCCCGTCGGCGAGCGGACTTGGAACCGGGGCGCCGCCGTCCGGCCCGGCCCGGTGGCGGGTAGACCTGTTCCCGCCGTCGAGCGGACTTGGAGCCGCGGCGCCGCCGCCCGGCCCGGCCCGGTGGCGGGTAGACCTGTTCGCGTCGGCGAGCGGACTTGGAGCCGGAGCGCCGCCGCCCGGCTCGGCCCGGAAGCGGGTAGACCTGTTCGCGTCGGCGAGCGGACTTGGAGCCGGAGCGCCGCCGCCCGGCTCGGCCCGGAAGCGGGTAGACCTGTTCGCGTCGGCGAGCGGACTTGGAGCCGGGGCGCCGCCGCCCGGCTCGGCCCGGAAGCGGCTAGACCTGTTCCCGTCGGCGAGCGGACTTGGAGCCGGAGCGCCGCCGCCCGGCTCGGCCCGGAAGCGGGTAGACCTGTTCGCGTCGGCGAGCGGACTTGGAGCCGGGGCGCCGCCGCCCGGCTCGGCCCGGAAGCGGGTAGACCTGTTCCCGTCGGCGAGCGGACTTGGAACCGTGGCGCCGCCGCCCGGCCCGGCCCGGTGGCGGGTAGACCTGTTCCCGCCGTCGAGCGGACTTGGAGCCGCGGCGCCGCCGCCCGGCCCGGCCCGGTGGCGGGTAGACCTGTTCCCGCCGTCGAGCGGACTTGGAGCCGGGGCGCCGCCGGCCTGGTCCGGTGGCGGGTAGACCTGTTCCCGCCGGCGAGCGGACTTGGAGCCGGAGCGCCGCCACCCGGCCCGGTGGTGGGTAGACCTGTTCCCGTCGGCGAGCGCACTTGGAGCCGGAGCGCCGCCGCCCGGCTCGGCCCGGAAGCGGGTAGACCTGTTCGCGTCGGCGAGCGGACTTGGAGCCGGAGCGCCGCCGCCCGGCTCGGCCCGGAAGCGGGTAGACCTGTTCGCGTCGGCGAGCGGACTTGGAGCCGGAGCACCGCCGCCCGGCTCGGCCCGGTAGCGGGTAGACCTGTTCCCGTCGGCGAGCGGACTTGGAACCGGGGCGCCGCCGTCCGGCCCGGTGGCGGGTAGACCTGTTCCCGCCGGCGAGCGGACTTGGAGCCGGGGCGCCGCCGTCCGGCCCGGTGGTGGGTAGACCTGTTCCCGTCGGCGAGCGGACTTGGAACCGTGGCGCCGCCGCCCGGCCCGGCCCGGTGGCGGGTAGACCTGTTCCCGCCGTCGAGCGGACTTGGAGCCGCGGCGCCGCCGCCCGGCCCGGCCCGGTGGCGGGTAGACCTGTTCCCGCCGTCGAGCGGACTTGGAGCCGGGGCGCCGCCGGCCTGGTCCGGTGGCAGGTAGACCTGTTCCCGTCGGCGAGCGGACTTTAAGCCGGGGCGCCGCCGCCCGGCTCGGCCCGGTGGCGGGTAGACCTGTTCCCGCCGGCGAGCGGACTTGGAGCCGGAGCGCCGCCACCCGGCCCGGTGGTGGGTAGACCTGTTCCCGCCGGCGAGCGGACTTGGAGCCGGGGCGCCGCCGTCCGGCCCGGTGGTGGGTAGACCTGTTCCCGTCGGCGAGCGGACTTGGAACCGTGGCGCCGCCGCCCGGCCCGGCCCGGTGGCGGGTAGACCTGTTCGCGTCGGCGAGCGGACTTGGAGCCGGAGCGCCGCCGCCCGGCTCGGCCCGGAAGCGGGTAGACCTGTTCGCGTCGGCGAGCGGACTTGGAGCCGGAGCGCCGCCGCCCGGCTCGGCCCGGAAGCGGGTAGACCTGTTCGCGTCGGCGAGCGGACTTGGAGCCGGGGCGCCGCCGCGCGGCTCGGCCCGGAAGCGGGTAGACCTGTTCCCGTCGGCGAGCGGACTTGGAACCGTGGCGCCGCCGCCCGGCCCGGCCCGGTGGCGGGTAGACCTGTTCCCGCCGTCGAGCGGACTTGGAGCCGCGGCGCCGCCGCCCGGCCCGGCCCGGTGGCGGGTAGACCTGTTCCCGCCGTCGAGCGGACTTGGAGCCGGGGCGCCGCCGGCCTGGTCCGGTGGCAGGTAGACCTGTTCCCGTCGGCGAGCGGACTTTAAGCCGGGGCGCCGCCGCCCGGCTCGGCCCGGTGGCGGGTAGACCTGTTCCCGCCGGCGAGCGGACTTGGAGCCGGAGCGCCGCCACCCGGCCCGGTGGTGGGTAGACCTGTTCCCGTCGGCGAGCGCACTTGGAGCCGGAGCGCCGCCGCCCGGCTCGGCCCGGAAGCGGGTAGACCTGTTCGCGTCGGCGAGCGGACTTGGAGCCGGGGCGCCGCCGCCCGGCTCGGCCCGGAAGCGGGTAGACCTGTTCCCGTCGGCGAGCGGACTTGGAGCCGGAGCGCCGCCGTCCGGCCCGGCGGTGGGTAGACCTGTTCCCGTCGGCGAGCGGACTTGGAACCGGGGCGCCGCCGCCCGGCCCGGCCCGGTGGCGGGTAGACCTGTTCGCGTCGGCGAGCGGACTTGGAGCCGGAGCGCCGCCGCCCGGCTCGGCCCGGAAGCAGGTAGACCTGTTCGCGTCGGCGAGCGGACTTGGAGCCGGAGCGCCGCCGCCCGGCTCGGCCCGGAAGCGGGTAGACCTGTTCGCGTCGGCGAGCGGACTTGGAGCCGGGGCGCCGCCGCCCGGCTCGGCCCGGAAGCGGCTAGACCTGTTCCCGTCGGCGAGCGGACTTGGAACCGTGGCGCCGCCGCCCGGCCCGGCCCGGTGGCGGGTAGACCTGTTCCCGCCGTCGAGCGGACTTGGAGCCGCGGCGCCGCCGCCCGGCCCGGCCCGGTGGCGGGTAGACCTGTTCCCGCCGTCGAGCGGACTTGGAGCCGGGGCGCCGCCGGCCTGGTCCGGTGGCGGGTAGACCTGTTCCCGCCGGCGAGCGGACTTGGAGCCGGAGCGCCGCCACCCGGCCCGGTGGTGGGTAGACCTGTTCCCGTCGGCGAGCGCACTTGGAGCCGGAGCGCCGCCGCCCGGCTCGGCCCGGAAGCGGGTAGACCTGTTCGCGTCGGCGAGCGGACTTGGAGCCGGGGCGCCGCCGCCCGGCTCGGCCCGGAAGCGGGTAGACCTGTTCCCGTCGGCGAGCGGACTTGGAGCCGGAGCGCCGCCGCCCGGCTCGGCCCGGAAGCGGGTAGACCTGTTCGCGTCGGCGAGCGGACTTGGAGCCGCGGCGCCGCCGCCCGGCCCGGCCCGGTGGCGGGTAGACCTGTTCCCGCCGACGAGCGGACTTGGAGCCGGAGCGCCGCCGCCCGGCTCGGCCCGGTGGCGGGTAGACCTGTTCCCGCCGGCGAGCGGACTTGGAGCCGGGGCGCCGCCGCCCGGCCCGGCCCGGTGGCGGGTAGACCTGTTCCCGCCGTCGAGCGGACTTGGAGCCGGGGCGCCGCCACCCGGCCCGGTGGTGGGTAGACCTGTTCCCGTCGGCGAGCGCACTTGGAGCCGGAGCGCCGCCGCCCGGCTCGGCCCGGAAGCGGGTAGACCTGTTCGCGTCGGCGAGCGGACTTGGAGCCGGGGCGCCGCCGCCCGGCTCGGCCCGGAAGCGGGTAGACCTGTTCCCGCCGGCGAGCGGACTTGGAGCCGGGGCGCCGCCGTCCGGCCCGGCGGTGGGTAGACCTGTTCCCGTCGGCGAGCGGACTTGGAACCGGGGCGCCGCCGTCCGGCCCGGCCCGGTGGCGGGTAGACCTGTTCCCGCCGTCGAGCGGACTTGGAGCCGCGGCGCCGCCGCCCGGCCCGGCCCGGTGGCGGGTAGACCTGTTCGCGTCGGCGAGCGGACTTGGAGCCGGAGCGCCGCCGCCCGGCTCGGCCCGGAAGCGGGTAGACCTGTTCGCGTCGGCGAGCGGACTTGGAGCCGGAGCGCCGCCGCCCGGCTCGGCCCGGAAGCGGGTAGACCTGTTCGCGTCGGCGAGCGGACTTGGAGCCGGGGCGCCGCCGCCCGGCTCGGCCCGGAAGCGGCTAGACCTGTTCCCGTCGGCGAGCGGACTTGGAGCCGGAGCGCCGCCGCCCGGCTCGGCCCGGAAGCGGGTAGACCTGTTCGCGTCGGCGAGCGGACTTGGAGCCGGGGCGCCGCCGCCCGGCTCGGCCCGGAAGCGGCTAGACCTGTTCCCGTCGGCGAGCGGACTTGGAACCGTGGCGCCGCCGCCCGGCCCGGCCCGGTGGCGGGTAGACCTGTTCCCGCCGTCGAGCGGACTTGGAGCCGCGGCGCCGCCGCCCGGCCCGGCCCGGTGGCGGGTAGACCTGTTCCCGCCGTCGAGCGGACTTGGAGCCGGGGCGCCGCCGGCCTGGTCCGGTGGCGGGTAGACCTGTTCCCGCCGGCGAGCGGACTTGGAGCCGGAGCGCCGCCACCCGGCCCGGTGGTGGGTAGACCTGTTCCCGTCGGCGAGCGCACTTGGAGCCGGAGCGCCGCCGCCCGGCTCGGCCCGGAAGCGGGTAGACCTGTTCGCGTCGGCGAGCGGACTTGGAGCCGGGGCGCCGCCGCCCGGCTCGGCCCGGAAGCGGGTAGACCTGTTCCCGTCGGCGAGCGGACTTGGAGCCGGAGCGCCGCCGCCCGGCTCGGCCCGGAAGCGGGTAGACCTGTTCGCGTCGGCGAGCGGACTTGGAGCCGCGGCGCCGCCGCCCGGCCCGGCCCGGTGGCGGGTAGACCTGTTCCCGCCGACGAGCGGACTTGGAGCCGGAGCGCCGCCGCCCGGCTCGGCCCGGTGGCGGGTAGACCTGTTCCCGCCGTCGAGCGGACTTGGAGCCGGGGCGCCGCCGCCCGGCCCGGCCCGGTGGCGGGTAGACCTGTTCCCGCCGTCGAGCGGACTTGGAGCCGGGGCGCCGCCGGCCTGGTCCGGTGGCAGGTAGACCTGTTCCCGTCGGCGAGCGGACTTTAAGCCGGGGCGCCGCCGTCCTGCCCGGTGGTGGGTAGACCTGTTCCCGTCGGCGAGCGGACTTGGAGCCGGAGCGCCGCCGCCCGGCTCGGCCCGGAAGCGGGTAGACCTGTTCGCGTCGGCGAGCGGACTTGGAGCCGGAGCGCCGCCGCCCGGCTCGGCCCGGAAGCGGGTAGACCTGTTCGCGTCGGCGAGCGGACTTGGAGCCGGGGCGCCGCCGCCCGGCTCGGCCCGGAAGCGGGTAGACCTGTTCCCGTCGGCGAGCGGACTTGGAACCGTGGCGCCGCCGCCCGGCCCGGCCCGGTGGCGGGTAGACCTGTTCCCGCCGACGAGCGGACTTGGAGCCGGAGCGCCGCCGCCCGGCTCGGCCCGGTGGCGGGTAGACCTGTTCCCGCCGGCGAGCGGACTTGGAGCCGGGGCGCCGCCGCCCGGCCCGGCCCGGTGGCGGGTAGACCTGTTCCCGCCGTCGAGCGGACTTGGAGCCGGGGCGCCGCCGGCCTGGTCCGGTGGCAGGTAGACCTGTTCCCGTCGGCGAGCGGACTTTAAGCCGGGGCGCCGCCGTCCTGCCCGGTGGTGGGTAGACCTGTTCCCGTCGGCGAGCGGACTTGGAGCCGGAGCGCCGCCGCCCGGCTCGGCCCGGAAGCGGGTAGACCTGTTCGCGTCGGCGAGCGGACTTGGAGCCGGAGCACCGCCGCCCGGCTCGGCCCGGTAGCGGGTAGACCTGTTCCCGTCGGCGAGCGGACTTGGAACCGGGGCGCCGCCGTCCGGCCCGGTGGCGGGTAGACCTGTTCCCGCCGGCGAGCGGACTTGGAGCCGGGGCGCCGCCGTCCGGCCCGGTGGTGGGTAGACCTGTTCCCGTCGGCGAGCGGACTTGGAACCGGGGCGCCGCCGTCCGGCCCGGCCCGGTGGCGGGTAGACCTGTTCCCGCCGTCGAGCGGACTTGGAGCCGCGGCGCCGCCGCCCGGCCCGGCCCGGTGGCGGGTAGACCTGTTCGCGTCGGCGAGCGGACTTGGAGCCGGAGCGCCGCCGCCCGGCTCGGCCCGGAAGCAGGTAGACCTGTTCGCGTCGGCGAGCGGACTTGGAGCCGGAGCGCCGCCGCCCGGCTCGGCCCGGAAGCGGGTAGACCTGTTCGCGTCGGCGAGCGGACTTGGAGCCGGGGCGCCGCCGCCCGGCTCGGCCCGGAAGCGGCTAGACCTGTTCCCGTCGGCGAGCGGACTTGGAACCGTGGCGCCGCCGCCCGGCCCGGCCCGGTGGCGGGTAGACCTGTTCCCGCCGTCGAGCGGACTTGGAGCCGCGGCGCCGCCGCCCGGCCCGGCCCGGTGGCGGGTAGACCTGTTCCCGCCGTCGAGCGGACTTGGAGCCGGGGCGCCGCCGGCCTGGTCCGGTGGCGGGTAGACCTGTTCCCGCCGGCGAGCGGACTTGGAGCCGGAGCGCCGCCACCCGGCCCGGTGGTGGGTAGACCTGTTCCCGTCGGCGAGCGCACTTGGAGCCGGAGCGCCGCCGCCCGGCTCGGCCCGGAAGCGGGTAGACCTGTTCGCGTCGGCGAGCGGACTTGGAGCCGGGGCGCCGCCGCCCGGCTCGGCCCGGAAGCGGGTAGACCTGTTCCCGTCGGCGAGCGGACTTGGAGCCGGAGCGCCGCCGCCCGGCTCGGCCCGGAAGCGGGTAGACCTGTTCGCGTCGGCGAGCGGACTTGGAGCCGCGGCGCCGCCGCCCGGCCCGGCCCGGTGGCGGGTAGACCTGTTCCCGCCGACGAGCGGACTTGGAGCCGGAGCGCCGCCGCCCGGCTCGGCCCGGTGGCGGGTAGACCTGTTCCCGCCGGCGAGCGGACTTGGAGCCGGAGCGCCGCCACCCGGCCCGGTGGTGGGTAGACCTGTTCACGCCGGCGAGCGGACTTGGAGCCGGGGCGCCGCCGTCCGGCCCGGTGGTGGGTAGACCTGTTCCCGTCGGCGAGCGGACTTGGAACCGTGGCGCCGCCGCCCGGCCCGGCCCGGTGGCGGGTAGACCTGTTCGCGTCGGCGAGCGGACTTGGAGCCGGAGCGCCGCCGCCCGGCTCGGCCCGGAAGCGGGTAGACCTGTTCGCGTCGGCGAGCGGACTTGGAGCCGGAGCGCCGCCGCCCGGCTCGGCCCGGAAGCGGGTAGACCTGTTCGCGTCGGCGAGCGGACTTGGAGCCGGGGCGCCGCCGCGCGGCTCGGCCCGGAAGCGGGTAGACCTGTTCCCGTCGGCGAGCGGACTTGGAACCGTGGCGCCGCCGCCCGGCCTGGCCCGGTGGCGGGTAGACCTGTTCCCGCCGTCGAGCGGACTTGGAGCCGCGGCGCCGCCGCCCGGCCCGGCCCGGTGGCGGGTAGACCTGTTCCCGCCGTCGAGCGGACTTGGAGCCGGGGCGCCGCCGGCCTGGTCCGGTGGCAGGTAGACCTGTTCCCGTCGGCGAGCGGACTTTAAGCCGGGGCGCCGCCGCCCGGCTCGGCCCGGTGGCGGGTAGACCTGTTCCCGCCGGCGAGCGGACTTGGAGCCGGAGCGCCGCCACCCGGCCCGGTGGTGGGTAGACCTGTTCCCGTCGGCGAGCGCACTTGGAGCCGGAGCGCCGCCGCCCGGCTCGGCCCGGAAGCGGGTAGACCTGTTCGCGTCGGCGAGCGGACTTGGAGCCGGGGCGCCGCCGCCCGGCTCGGCCCGGAAGCGGGTAGACCTGTTCCCGTCGGCGAGCGGACTTGGAGCCGGAGCGCCGCCGTCCGGCCCGGCGGTGGGTAGACCTGTTCCCGTCGGCGAGCGGACTTGGAACCGGGGCGCCGCCGTCCGGCCCGGCCCGGTGGCGGGTAGACCTGTTCCCGCCGTCGAGCGGACTTGGAGCCGCGGCGCCGCCGCCCGGCCCGGCCCGGTGGCGGGTAGACCTGTTCGCGTCGGCGAGCGGACTTGGAGCCGGAGCGCCGCCGCCCGGCTCGGCCCGGAAGCAGGTAGACCTGTTCGCGTCGGCGAGCGGACTTGGAGCCGGAGCGCCGCCGCCCGGCTCGGCCCGGAAGCGGGTAGACCTGTTCGCGTCGGCGAGCGGACTTGGAGCCGGGGCGCCGCCGCCCGGCTCGGCCCGGAAGCGGCTAGACCTGTTCCCGTCGGCGAGCGGACTTGGAGCCGTGGCGCCGCCGCCCGGCCCGGCCCGGTGGCGGGTAGACCTGTTCCCGCCGTCGAGCGGACTTGGAGCCGCGGCGCCGCCGCCCGGCCCGGCCCGGTGGCGGGTAGACCTGTTCCCGCCGTCGAGCGGACTTGGAGCCGGGGCGCCGCCGGCCTGGTCCGGTGGCGGGTAGACCTGTTCCCGCCGGCGAGCGGACTTGGAGCCGGAGCGCCGCCACCCGGCCCGGTGGTGGGTAGACCTGTTCCCGTCGGCGAGCGCACTTGGAGCCGGAGCGCCGCCGCCCGGCTCGGCCCGGAAGCGGGTAGACCTGTTCGCGTCGGCGAGCGGACTTGGAGCCGGGGCGCCGCCGCCCGGCTCGGCCCGGAAGCGGGTAGACCTGTTCCCGTCGGCGAGCGGACTTGGAGCCGGAGCGCCGCCGCCCGGCTCGGCCCGGAAGCGGGTAGACCTGTTCGCGTCGGCGAGCGGACTTGGAGCCGCGGCGCCGCCGCCCGGCCCGGCCCGGTGGCGGGTAGACCTGTTCCCGTCGGCGAGCGGACTTGGAACGGGGCGCCGCCGTCCGGCCCGGCCCGGTGGCGGGTAGACCTGTTCCCGCCGTCGAGCGGACTTGGAGCCGCGGCGCCGCCGCCCGGCCCGGCCCGGTGGCGGGTAGACCTGTTCGCGTCGGCGAGCGGACTTGGAGCCGGAGCGCCGCCGCCCGGCTCGGCCCGGAAGCGGGTAGACCTGTTCGCGTCGGCGAGCGGACTTGGAGCCGGAGCGCCGCCGTCCGGCCCGGTGGTGGGTAGACCTGTTCCCGTCGGCGAGCGGACTTGGAACCGTGGCGCCGCCGCCCGGCCCGGCCCGGTGGCGGGTAGACCTGTTCCCGCCGTCGAGCGGACTTGGAGCCGCGGCGCCGCCGCCCGGCCCGGCCCGGTGGCGGGTAGACCTGTTCCCGCCGTCGAGCGGACTTGGAGCCGGGGCGCCGCCGGCCTGGTCCGGTGGCAGGTAGACCTGTTCCCGTCGGCGAGCGGACTTTAAGCCGGGGCGCCGCCGCCCGGCTCGGCCCGGTGGCGGGTAGACCTGTTCCCGCCGGCGAGCGGACTTGGAGCCGGAGCGCCGCCACCCGGCCCGGTGGTGGGTAGACCTGTTCACGCCGGCGAGCGGACTTGGAGCCGGGGCGCCGCCGTCCGGCCCGGTGGTGGGTAGACCTGTTCCCGTCGGCGAGCGGACTTGGAACCGTGGCGCCGCCGCCCGGCCCGGCCCGGTGGCGGGTAGACCTGTTCGCGTCGGCGAGCGGACTTGGAGCCGGAGCGCCGCCGCCCGGCTCGGCCCGGAAGCGGGTAGACCTGTTCGCGTCGGCGAGCGGACTTGGAGCCGGAGCGCCGCCGCCCGGCTCGGCCCGGAAGCGGGTAGACCTGTTCGCGTCGGCGAGCGGACTTGGAGCCGGGGCGCCGCCGCGCGGCTCGGCCCGGAAGCGGGTAGACCTGTTCCCGTCGGCGAGCGGACTTGGAACCGTGGCGCCGCCGCCCGGCCTGGCCCGGTGGCGGGTAGACCTGTTCCCGCCGTCGAGCGGACTTGGAGCCGCGGCGCCGCCGCCCGGCCCGGCCCGGTGGCGGGTAGACCTGTTCCCGCCGTCGAGCGGACTTGGAGCCGGGGCGCCGCCGGCCTGGTCCGGTGGCAGGTAGACCTGTTCCCGTCGGCGAGCGGACTTTAAGCCGGGGCGCCGCCGCCCGGCTCGGCCCGGTGGCGGGTAGACCTGTTCCCGCCGGCGAGCGGACTTGGAGCCGGAGCGCCGCCACCCGGCCCGGTGGTGGGTAGACCTGTTCCCGTCGGCGAGCGCACTTGGAGCCGGAGCGCCGCCGCCCGGCTCGGCCCGGAAGCGGGTAGACCTGTTCGCGTCGGCGAGCGGACTTGGAGCCGGGGCGCCGCCGCCCGGCTCGGCCCGGAAGCGGGTAGACCTGTTCCCGTCGGCGAGCGGACTTGGAGCCGGAGCGCCGCCGTCCGGCCCGGCGGTGGGTAGACCTGTTCCCGTCGGCGAGCGGACTTGGAACCGGGGCGCCGCCGTCCGGCCCGGCCCGGTGGCGGGTAGACCTGTTCCCGCCGTCGAGCGGACTTGGAGCCGCGGCGCCGCCGCCCGGCCCGGCCCGGTGGCGGGTAGACCTGTTCGCGTCGGCGAGCGGACTTGGAGCCGGAGCGCCGCCGCCCGGCTCGGCCCGGAAGCAGGTAGACCTGTTCGCGTCGGCGAGCGGACTTGGAGCCGGAGCGCCGCCGCCCGGCTCGGCCCGGAAGCGGGTAGACCTGTTCGCGTCGGCGAGCGGACTTGGAGCCGGGGCGCCGCCGCCCGGCTCGGCCCGGAAGCGGCTAGACCTGTTCCCGTCGGCGAGCGGACTTGGAACCGTGGCGCCGCCGCCCGGCCCGGCCCGGTGGCGGGTAGACCTGTTCCCGCCGTCGAGCGGACTTGGAGCCGCGGCGCCGCCGCCCGGCCCGGCCCGGTGGCGGGTAGACCTGTTCCCGCCGTCGAGCGGACTTGGAGCCGGGGCGCCGCCGGCCTGGTCCGGTGGCGGGTAGACCTGTTCCCGCCGGCGAGCGGACTTGGAGCCGGAGCGCCGCCACCCGGCCCGGTGGTGGGTAGACCTGTTCCCGTCGGCGAGCGCACTTGGAGCCGGAGCGCCGCCGCCCGGCTCGGCCCGGAAGCGGGTAGACCTGTTCGCGTCGGCGAGCGGACTTGGAGCCGGGGCGCCGCCGCCCGGCTCGGCCCGGAAGCGGGTAGACCTGTTCCCGTCGGCGAGCGGACTTGGAGCCGGAGCGCCGCCGCCCGGCTCGGCCCGGAAGCGGGTAGACCTGTTCGCGTCGGCGAGCGGACTTGGAGCCGCGGCGCCGCCGCCCGGCCCGGCCCGGTGGCGGGTAGACCTGTTCCCGTCGGCGAGCGGACTTGGAACGGGGCGCCGCCGTCCGGCCCGGCCCGGTGGCGGGTAGACCTGTTCCCGCCGTCGAGCGGACTTGGAGCCGCGGCGCCGCCGCCCGGCCCGGCCCGGTGGCGGGTAGACCTGTTCGCGTCGGCGAGCGGACTTGGAGCCGGAGCGCCGCCGCCCGGCTCGGCCCGGAAGCGGGTAGACCTGTTCGCGTCGGCGAGCGGACTTGGAGCCGGAGCGCCGCCGCCCGGCTCGGCCCGGAAGCGGGTAGACCTGTTCGCGTCGGCGAGCGGACTTGGAGCCGGGGCGCCGCCGCCCGGCTCGGCCCGGAAGCGGCTAGACCTGTTCCCGTCGGCGAGCGGACTTGGAGCCGGAGCGCCGCCGCCCGGCTCGGCCCGGAAGCGGGTAGACCTGTTCGCGTCGGCGAGCGGACTTGGAGCCGGGGCGCCGCCGCCCGGCTCGGCCCGGAAGCGGCTAGACCTGTTCCCGTCGGCGAGCGGACTTGGAGCCGGAGCGCCGCCGCCCGGCTCGGCCCGGAAGCGGGTAGACCTGTTCGCGTCGGCGAGCGGACTTGGAGCCGGAGCGCCGCCGCCCGGCCCGGCCCGGTGGCGGGTAGACCTGTTCCCGCCGACGAGCGGACTTGGAGCCGGAGCGCCGCCGCCCGGCTCGGCCCGGTGGCGGGTAGACCTGTTCCCGCCGGCGAGCGGACTTGGAGCCGGGGCGCCGCCGTCCGGCCCGGTGGCGGGTAGACCTGTTCCCGCCGGCGAGCGGACTTGGAGCCGGGGCGCCGCCGTCCGGCCCGGTGGCGGGTAGACCTGTTCCCGCCGGCGAGCGGACTTGGAGCCGGGGCGCCGCCGTCCGGCCCGGTGGTGGGTAGACCTGTTCCCGTCGGCGAGCGGACTTGGAACCGTGGCGCCGCCGCCCGGCCCGGCCCGGTGGCGGGTAGACCTGTTCCCGCCGTCGAGCGGACTTGGAGCCGCGGCGCCGCCGCCCGGCCCGGCCCGGTGGCGGGTAGACCTGTTCCCGCCGTCGAGCGGACTTGGAGCCGGGGCGCCGCCGGCCTGGTCCGGTGGCAGGTAGACCTGTTCCCGTCGGCGAGCGGACTTTAAGCCGGGGCGCCGCCGCCCGGCTCGGCCCGGTGGCGGGTAGACCTGTTCCCGCCGGCGAGCGGACTTGGAGCCGGAGCGCCGCCACCCGGCCCGGTGGTGGGTAGACCTGTTCCCGCCGGCGAGCGGACTTGGAGCCGGGGCGCCGCCGTCCGGCCCGGTGGTGGGTAGACCTGTTCCCGTCGGCGAGCGGACTTGGAACCGTGGCGCCGCCGCCCGGCCCGGCCCGGTGGCGGGTAGACCTGTTCGCGTCGGCGAGCGGACTTGGAGCCGGAGCGCCGCCGCCCGGCTCGGCCCGGAAGCGGGTAGACCTGTTCGCGTCGGCGAGCGGACTTGGAGCCGGAGCGCCGCCGCCCGGCTCGGCCCGGAAGCGGGTAGACCTGTTCGCGTCGGCGAGCGGACTTGGAGCCGGGGCGCCGCCGCGCGGCTCGGCCCGGAAGCGGGTAGACCTGTTCCCGTCGGCGAGCGGACTTGGAACCGTGGCGCCGCCGCCCGGCCCGGCCCGGTGGCGGGTAGACCTGTTCCCGCCGTCGAGCGGACTTGGAGCCGCGGCGCCGCCGCCCGGCCCGGCCCGGTGGCGGGTAGACCTGTTCCCGCCGTCGAGCGGACTTGGAGCCGGGGCGCCGCCGGCCTGGTCCGGTGGCAGGTAGACCTGTTCCCGTCGGCGAGCGGACTTTAAGCCGGGGCGCCGCCGCCCGGCTCGGCCCGGTGGCGGGTAGACCTGTTCCCGCCGGCGAGCGGACTTGGAGCCGGAGCGCCGCCACCCGGCCCGGTGGTGGGTAGACCTGTTCCCGTCGGCGAGCGCACTTGGAGCCGGAGCGCCGCCGCCCGGCTCGGCCCGGAAGCGGGTAGACCTGTTCGCGTCGGCGAGCGGACTTGGAGCCGGGGCGCCGCCGCCCGGCTCGGCCCGGAAGCGGGTAGACCTGTTCCCGTCGGCGAGCGGACTTGGAGCCGGAGCGCCGCCGTCCGGCCCGGCGGTGGGTAGACCTGTTCCCGTCGGCGAGCGGACTTGGAACCGGGGCGCCGCCGCCCGGCCCGGCCCGGTGGCGGGTAGACCTGTTCGCGTCGGCGAGCGGACTTGGAGCCGGAGCGCCGCCGCCCGGCTCGGCCCGGAAGCAGGTAGACCTGTTCGCGTCGGCGAGCGGACTTGGAGCCGGAGCGCCGCCGCCCGGCTCGGCCCGGAAGCGGGTAGACCTGTTCGCGTCGGCGAGCGGACTTGGAGCCGGGGCGCCGCCGCCCGGCTCGGCCCGGAAGCGGCTAGACCTGTTCCCGTCGGCGAGCGGACTTGGAACCGTGGCGCCGCCGCCCGGCCCGGCCCGGTGGCGGGTAGACCTGTTCCCGCCGTCGAGCGGACTTGGAGCCGCGGCGCCGCCGCCCGGCCCGGCCCGGTGGCGGGTAGACCTGTTCCCGCCGTCGAGCGGACTTGGAGCCGGGGCGCCGTCGGCCTGGTCCGGTGGCGGGTAGACCTGTTCCCGCCGGCGAGCGGACTTGGAGCCGGAGCGCCGCCACCCGGCCCGGTGGTGGGTAGACCTGTTCCCGTCGGCGAGCGCACTTGGAGCCGGAGCGCCGCCGCCCGGCTCGGCCCGGAAGCGGGTAGACCTGTTCGCGTCGGCGAGCGGACTTGGAGCCGGGGCGCCGCCGCCCGGCTCGGCCCGGAAGCGGGTAGACCTGTTCCCGTCGGCGAGCGGACTTGGAGCCGGAGCGCCGCCGCCCGGCTCGGCCCGGAAGCGGGTAGACCTGTTCGCGTCGGCGAGCGGACTTGGAGCCGCGGCGCCGCCGCCCGGCCCGGCCCGGTGGCGGGTAGACCTGTTCCCGCCGACGAGCGGACTTGGAGCCGGAGCGCCGCCGCCCGGCTCGGCCCGGTGGCGGGTAGACCTGTTCCCGCCGGCGAGCGGACTTGGAGCCGGGGCGCCGCCGCCCGGCCCGGCCCGGTGGCGGGTAGACCTGTTCCCGCCGTCGAGCGGACTTGGAGCCGGGGCGCCGCCACCCGGCCCGGTGGTGGGTAGACCTGTTCCCGTCGGCGAGCGCACTTGGAGCCGGAGCGCCGCCGCCCGGCTCGGCCCGGAAGCGGGTAGACCTGTTCGCGTCGGCGAGCGGACTTGGAGCCGGGGCGCCGCCGCCCGGCTCGGCCCGGAAGCGGGTAGACCTGTTCCCGCCGGCGAGCGGACTTGGAGCCGGGGCGCCGCCGTCCGGCCCGGCGGTGGGTAGACCTGTTCCCGTCGGCGAGCGGACTTGGAACCGGGGCGCCGCCGTCCGGCCCGGCCCGGTGGCGGGTAGACCTGTTCCCGCCGTCGAGCGGACTTGGAGCCGCGGCGCCGCCGCCCGGCCCGGCCCGGTGGCGGGTAGACCTGTTCGCGTCGGCGAGCGGACTTGGAGCCGGAGCGCCGCCGCCCGGCTCGGCCCGGAAGCGGGTAGACCTGTTCGCGTCGGCGAGCGGACTTGGAGCCGGAGCGCCGCCGCCCGGCTCGGCCCGGAAGCGGGTAGACCTGTTCGCGTCGGCGAGCGGACTTGGAGCCGGGGCGCCGCCGCCCGGCTCGGCCCGGAAGCGGCTAGACCTGTTCCCGTCGGCGAGCGGACTTGGAGCCGGAGCGCCGCCGCCCGGCTCGGCCCGGAAGCGGGTAGACCTGTTCGCGTCGGCGAGCGGACTTGGAGCCGGGGCGCCGCCGCCCGGCTCGGCCCGGAAGCGGCTAGACCTGTTCCCGTCGGCGAGCGGACTTGGAACCGTGGCGCCGCCGCCCGGCCCGGCCCGGTGGCGGGTAGACCTGTTCCCGCCGTCGAGCGGACTTGGAGCCGCGGCGCCGCCGCCCGGCCCGGCCCGGTGGCGGGTAGACCTGTTCCCGCCGTCGAGCGGACTTGGAGCCGGGGCGCCGCCGGCCTGGTCCGGTGGCGGGTAGACCTGTTCCCGCCGGCGAGCGGACTTGGAGCCGGAGCGCCGCCACCCGGCCCGGTGGTGGGTAGACCTGTTCCCGTCGGCGAGCGCACTTGGAGCCGGAGCGCCGCCGCCCGGCTCGGCCCGGAAGCGGGTAGACCTGTTCGCGTCGGCGAGCGGACTTGGAGCCGGGGCGCCGCCGCCCGGCTCGGCCCGGAAGCGGGTAGACCTGTTCCCGTCGGCGAGCGGACTTGGAGCCGGAGCGCCGCCGCCCGGCTCGGCCCGGAAGCGGGTAGACCTGTTCGCGTCGGCGAGCGGACTTGGAGCCGCGGCGCCGCCGCCCGGCCCGGCCCGGTGGCGGGTAGACCTGTTCCCGCCGACGAGCGGACTTGGAGCCGGAGCGCCGCCGCCCGGCTCGGCCCGGTGGCGGGTAGACCTGTTCCCGCCGTCGAGCGGACTTGGAGCCGGGGCGCCGCCGCCCGGCCCGGCCCGGTGGCGGGTAGACCTGTTCCCGCCGTCGAGCGGACTTGGAGCCGGGGCGCCGCCGGCCTGGTCCGGTGGCAGGTAGACCTGTTCCCGTCGGCGAGCGGACTTTAAGCCGGGGCGCCGCCGTCCTGCCCGGTGGTGGGTAGACCTGTTCCCGTCGGCGAGCGGACTTGGAGCCGGAGCGCCGCCGCCCGGCTCGGCCCGGAAGCGGGTAGACCTGTTCGCGTCGGCGAGCGGACTTGGAGCCGGAGCGCCGCCGCCCGGCTCGGCCCGGAAGCGGGTAGACCTGTTCGCGTCGGCGAGCGGACTTGGAGCCGGGGCGCCGCCGCCCGGCTCGGCCCGGAAGCGGGTAGACCTGTTCCCGTCGGCGAGCGGACTTGGAACCGTGGCGCCGCCGCCCGGCCCGGCCCGGTGGCGGGTAGACCTGTTCCCGCCGTCGAGCGGACTTGGAGCCGCGGCGCCGCCGCCCGGCCCGGCCCGGTGGCGGGTAGACCTGTTCCCGCCGTCGAGCGGACTTGGAGCCGGGGCGCCGCCGGCCTGGTCCGGTGGCGGGTAGACCTGTTCCCGCCGGCGAGCGGACTTGGAGCCGGAGCGCCGCCACCCGGCCCGGTGGTGGGTAGACCTGTTCCCGTCGGCGAGCGCACTTGGAGCCGGAGCGCCGCCGCCCGGCTCGGCCCGGAAGCGGGTAGACCTGTTCGCGTCGGCGAGCGGACTTGGAGCCGGGGCGCCGCCGCCCGGCTCGGCCCGGAAGCGGGTAGACCTGTTCCCGTCGGCGAGCGGACTTGGAGCCGGAGCGCCGCCGCCCGGCTCGGCCCGGAAGCGGGTAGACCTGTTCGCGTCGGCGAGCGGACTTGGAGCCGCGGCGCCGCCGCCCGGCCCGGCCCGGTGGCGGGTAGACCTGTTCCCGCCGACGAGCGGACTTGGAGCCGGAGCGCCGCCGCCCGGCTCGGCCCGGTGGCGGGTAGACCTGTTCCCGCCGGCGAGCGGACTTGGAGCCGGGGCGCCGCCGCCCGGCCCGGCCCGGTGGCGGGTAGACCTGTTCCCGCCGTCGAGCGGACTTGGAGCCGGGGCGCCGCCGGCCTGGTCCGGTGGCAGGTAGACCTGTTCCCGTCGGCGAGCGGACTTTAAGCCGGGGCGCCGCCGTCCTGCCCGGTGGTGGGTAGACCTGTTCCCGTCGGCGAGCGGACTTGGAGCCGGAGCGCCGCCGCCCGGCTCGGCCCGGAAGCGGGTAGACCTGTTCGCGTCGGCGAGCGGACTTGGAGCCGGAGCACCGCCGCCCGGCTCGGCCCGGTAGCGGGTAGACCTGTTCCCGTCGGCGAGCGGACTTGGAACCGGGGCGCCGCCGTCCGGCCCGGTGGCGGGTAGACCTGTTCCCGCCGGCGAGCGGACTTGGAGCCGGGGCGCCGCCGTCCGGCCCGGTGGTGGGTAGACCTGTTCCCGTCGGCGAGCGGACTTGGAACCGGGGCGCCGCCGTCCGGCCCGGCCCGGTGGCGGGTAGACCTGTTCCCGCCGTCGAGCGGACTTGGAGCCGCGGCGCCGCCGCCCGGCCCGGCCCGGTGGCGGGTAGACCTGTTCGCGTCGGCGAGCGGACTTGGAGCCGGAGCGCCGCCGCCCGGCTCGGCCCGGAAGCGGGTAGACCTGTTCGCGTCGGCGAGCGGACTTGGAGCCGGAGCGCCGCCGCCCGGCTCGGCCCGGAAGCGGGTAGACCCGTTCGCGTCGGCGAGCGGACTTGGAGCCGGGGCGCCGCCGCCCGGCTCGGCCCGGAAGCGGGTAGACCTGTTCCCGTCGGCGAGCGGACTTGGAACCGTGGCGCCGCCGCCCGGCCCGGCCCGGTGGCGGGTAGACCTGTTCCCGCCGTCGAGCGGACTTGGAGCCGCGGCGCCGCCGCCCGGCCCGGCCCGGTGGCGGGTAGACCTGTTCCCGCCGTCGAGCGGACTTGGAGCCGGGGCGCCGCCGGCCTGGTCCGGTGGCAGGTAGACCTGTTCCCGTCGGCGAGCGGACTTTAAGCCGGGGCGCCGCCGCCCGGCTCGGCCCGGTGGCGGGTAGACCTGTTCCCGCCGGCGAGCGGACTTGGAGCCGGAGCGCCGCCACCCGGCCCGGTGGTGGGTAGACCTGTTCCCGTCGGCGAGCGCACTTGGAGCCGGAGCGCCGCCGCCCGGCTCGGCCCGGAAGCGGGTAGACCTGTTCGCGTCGGCGAGCGGACTTGGAGCCGGGGCGCCGCCGCCCGGCTCGGCCCGGAAGCGGGTAGACCTGTTCCCGTCGGCGAGCGGACTTGGAGCCGGAGCGCCGCCGCCCGGCTCGGCCCGGAAGCGGGTAGACCTGTTCGCGTCGGCGAGCGGACTTGGAGCCGCGGCGCCGCCGCCCGGCCCGGCCCGGTGGCGGGTAGACCTGTTCCCGCCGACGAGCGGACTTGGAGCCGGAGCGCCGCCGCCCGGCTCGGCCCGGTGGCGGGTAGACCTGTTCCCGCCGGCGAGCGGACTTGGAGCCGGGGCGCCGCCGTCCGGCCCGGTGGTGGGTAGACCTGTTCCCGTCGGCGAGCGGACTTGGAACCGGGGCGCCGCCGCCCGGCTCGGCCCGGCGGCGGGTAGACCTGTTCCCGCCGGCGAGCGGACTTGGAGCCGGAGCGCCGCCGCCCTGCCCGGCCCGGCGGCGGGTAGACCTGTTTGCGGCCGGTGCTCGGAGCGTGGCACCGAATTCGCGGATCGAGCGGACGGCGTGCAGCCGCTAAATCCGTCGATTGGCGCGCCGGCGAGCCCTTCCGACCCCGCCCTGACCTCCCGGATTTCCCACAGTTCTTTGCGAGTCCTTCCAGCGGGCATGCTCCGTCGAGTACTCTCTCGGGGGTCTTGTTGCGGAGACTCCATCTCCCGTGGCCCTTTGCGGCAGACTTGCTCTCCGGCGTAAAGGCTTTCCCCTGCCCCGAGGGTGAAAGAAGAGACGTTCTCTGCGGGGCGGGGAAGCGGGGGGAGTAACTGGGACTCTCTTTAGGCGGCGCGGCTGCGGCCGACCGGGCTCGGCCGCCTCGGCGCCGCCGGGAAGAGCCGGTGTCCGAGCCTAGCGGCTAGAGCCGGTCTCGGGGCTTAGCGCTGCGGTTTCTGGCCGGCGCTCCGAGCGTAGCAGCCTTTCCCCTGCCCCGAGGGTGAAAGAAGAGACGCTCTCTGCGGGGCGGGGAAGCGGGGGGAGTAACTGGGATTCTCTTTAGGCGGCGCGGCTGCGGCCGACCGGGCTCGGCCGCCTCGGCGCCGCCGGGAAGAGCCGGTGTCCGAGCCTAGCGGCTAGAGCCGGTCTCGGGGCTTAGCGCTGCGGTTTCTGCCCGGCGCTCCGAGCGTAGCAGCCTTTCCCCTGCCCCGAGGGTGAAAGAAGAGACGTTCTCTGCGGGGCGGGGAAACGGGGGGAGTAACTGGGCCTCTGCCTGGGTGGCAGGGCTGCCGCCGCCTCGGCTCGGCCGCAGAGGTGCGCAGCGGGTAGAGTCGCCGTCCGTGCCCAGCGGGTAGAGCCCTCGTCCGAAGCCGGCGGGTAGAGCCGGTGTCCCGGGGCAGCGGGTAGACCTGTTTTCCGGGCTCGTCGGCTCGACGCGCTCTCCGAGTCGGGCGGCTCGAGCGGGTTCCAAGCGCTTAGCCGAGGCCCTCGGCGGACGCCGAGGCGCCACCGTTTCTGCCCGGGGCTCCGAGTGGGAAAGAAAGGGCGTTGTCTGCGGCGTGGGTAAAAAGGGGGAGTAGCTGGGACTCTCTTAAGGTGGCAGGGCGGCGGCCGACTGGGCTCGGCGGCGGGGGTGCCGGCGGGTAGAGTTGCGTTCCGAGCCCGACGGGTAGACGTGGTGTCCGACTCCGGCGGGTAGACCTTTTGTCCGAGCCCGGCGGGTAGACCTGTTGTCCGTGCCCGGCGGGTAGACCTGGTGTCCGAGTCGGGCTGGTAGACCTGGTGTCCGAGCTGGGCGGGTAGACCTTTTGTCCGAGCCCGGCGGGTAGACCTGGTGTCCGAGCCCGGCGGGTAGACCTGGTGTCCGAGCCCGGCGGGTAGACCTTTTGTCCGAGCCCGGCGGGTAGACCTGTTGTCCGAGCTGGGCGGGTAGACCTTTTGTCCGAGCTCGGCGGGTAGACCTGTTGTCCGAGCCGGGCGGGTAGACCTGGTGTCCGAGTCGGGCGGGTAGACCTTTTGTCCGAGCCCGGCGGGTAGACCTGTTGTCCGTGCCCGGCGGGTAGAGCTGGTGTCCGAGTCGGGCGGGTAGACCTGGTGTCCGAGCCCGGCGGGTAGACCTGGTGTCCATGCTGGGCGGGTAGACCTGGTGTCCGAGCCCGGCGGGTAGACCTGGTGTCCGAACCGGGCGGGTAGACCTTTTGTCCGAGCCCGGCGGGTAGACCTGGTGTCCGAACCGGGCGGGTAGACCTTTTGTCCGAGCCCGGCGGGTAGACCTGGTGTCCGAGCCCGGCGGGAAGACCTGTTGTCCGAGCTCGGCGGGTAGACCTGGTGTCCGAGCCGGGCGGGTAGACCTGGTGTCCGAGCCCGGCGGGTAGACCTTTTGTCCGAGCCCGGCGGGTAGACCTGTTGTCCGAGCTGGGCGGGTAGACCTTTTGTCCGAGCTCGGCGGGTAGACCTGTTGTCCGAGCCGGGCGGGTAGACCTGGTGTCCGAGCCCGGCGGGTAGACCTGTTGTCCATGCTGGGCGGGTAGACCTGGTGTCCGAGTCGGGCGGGTAGACCTTTTGTCCGAGCCCGGCGGGTAGACCTTTTGTCCGAGCCCGGCGGGTAGACCTGTTGTCCGTGCCCGGCGGGTAGAGCTGGTGTCCGAGTCGGGCGGGTAGACCTGGTGTCCGAGCCCGGCGGGTAGACCTGGTGTCCATGCTGGGCGGGTAGACCTGGTGTCCGAGCCCGGCGGGTAGACCTGGTGTCCGAACCGGGCGGGTAGACCTGTTGTCCGAGCCCGGCGGGTAGACCTGGTGTCCGAACCGGGCGGGTAGACCTTTTGTCCGAGCCCGGCGGGTAGACCTGGTGTCCGAGCCCGGTGGGAAGACCTGTTGTCCGAGCTCGGCGGGTAGACCTGGTGTCCGAGCCGGGCGGGTAGACCTGGTGCCCGAGCCCGGCGGGTAGACCTGTTGTCCATGCTGGGCGGGTAGACCTGGTGTCCGAGTCGGGCGGGTAGACCCTGTGCGCGAGCCGGGTGGGTAGACCTGTTGCCTAAACCCGGCGGGTAGACGTGTTGTCCGTGCCGTGCGGGTAGACCTGGTGTCCGACTCGGGCGGGTAGGCCTGGTGTCCGAACCCGGCGGGTAGACCGGTGTTCCGTGCCGTGCGGGTAGACCTGTTGTCCGAACCCGGTGGGTAGACCTGCTGTCCGAGCCCGGCGGGTAGACCGGTGTTCCGTGCCGTGCGGGTAGACCTGGTGTCCGAGTCGGGCGGGTAGACCTGGTGTCCGAGCCCGGCGGGTAGACCTTTTGTCGGGACCCGGCGGGTAGACCTTTTGTCCGAGCCCGGCGGGTAGACCTGGTGTCCGAGCCCGGCGGGTAGACCTGTTGTCCGTGCTCGGCGGGTAGACCTGTTGTCCCGGTTTTTGGGGTCGACCCGTTTCCCCACTCGAGCGGGGCCGAGCGGCCTCGTGCCCCGCCGGATGCTGGCGAGCATCAGGTCTACCCGGTTCCGGGGCTGGCGAGCATCAGGTCTACCCGGTTCCGGGACCGGCCGATCCGGCCGCCGCGGCCGCAGACGCCGGCCTGCGCCCCGCCGGCGTCCCGGCTCCGGGCCACCAGGTCTACCCGGCTCCGGCGGGACTTAGGCGCCTGGCGGCATTTTCGGGGTAGACGTGTTGTCGCGGCCGGCCCCGGAAGTCGGCCAAGGGGTCGCTGTCGGGCGCCGCCTCCAGTTAGGTCGAGGTGAGAGGCGGCCTGCTCTCGCGCGCCTCCCCGCTGAGGAGCCTCGAGCCGCTTTGGCGACCCGGCCGGGCCAGGACGCGTCTGTCCGTACTATGGGCAGGGGTTGTCTAGCAGCGCGGGTTCCGAGGGCCCCTTTTCTTCCGCGTCTGCTGCCGAGCGCGGCCTTCGGCGCGTGCCACGGGCCGGCCAACCCCACGAGCGGCAGGAAGGCCGGCGAGAAAGCCGCGGGGCACTCGGCCGGCTTCCTGGGGCGGGTCCGATGACGGGAAAGGAAGACGAGAGCCGAGCGCGAAAGCGCAGCCAAGGGAGTTGCGGGACTGGGACGGCCGAGGGGGGCCCGCGGGGGCCCAGCAGCGTCCAGCCCGAGCCGGTGGCGGCTGCCGGCTCCCCGAGGGCCCCGGGCGAAGGCGGTGGTGTGCGAGGGCGGCGAGGCGGCGTCGTCTCGTCCTTCCCATGCGCCGGCCCTAAGCCGGCGCCCGTCGTGCGGTGGCGGCGGGCATTGTTGCGGGCAGTTGGCGGCCGGGGCTGGAAGGGTGGAGCCCGCGTGGGCTTCTTTTGCCCGGCCGCCTCCCGAGAGCCCCGAAGATGGTCCGGGCCTGGGTGGCGGCGCCCTGTCCTCGGCTGACGGCGGCAGCGGTGCCGGCGGCGTGCCGGGGACTGGCGGTGGGCGTGCGGCCTTGCCTGGGCCCGGTCGGTTGCCGGAGGGGCTCGGTGACGGGACTGCCCGTTGTCGGGCGAGGCGGCGCTTCCCTGGGCGCGCCTCGCCTCTTTTGTTCGTCCCCCCTTCCTCGGCCCTAAGCCGGGGACCCGCCCAGCGGGCCGAAGGCGGCGGCGCCAGCCGGCCAGGGTGTGGCCGGCGGCCGCGCCGGCAGAGCGAGAACCCGACAGAGTTGCCCGGAGCCCCGGAGAGAGACGCACGATGGCCGTTGGCGGGCGAGGCGGCGGCGCCTCGCCCCTTCCTCCTCTCCGGCCGGCACCAGAGCCACGGCGGCCGGGCGGCCCGTGCGGTCGGGCCTGCCCCGCCGACCTGGCTGCCGGAGGGCTGGGTTCCGCGGAGGTCTGCCGCCCGGGGGCCGGGTTGCGGGCGAAGTGGGGGCGCCCTCCCGGCCCTTTATTTTTTTTTTTTTTTCTTCTGGCGGCCTTAAGCCGCAGCACGCTGAGCGCGCCGGGGAAGAAGAGAGAGAAAGAGAGAGCGCGAAGGCGGCCCGGCAGTGGCCGGCGGCCGCCGAGGCGCGAGCCCGTGGGCAGGGAGAGGGGAGCGAGGGGCGCGGGCCCCGCCCCGAACCCCGGGCGGCCGTGGCTAGCACGGCGAGTGAGAGGCGCGCGTGCTTTTTTCGGGGACCTTTTGGTTTTTCTCCCCGTCGCCGTCCCCCGGCCTTTCCGGGGGAAGCCGACGGCCGCGAGGCGGGCGAAAGCCGGTGGCCCCGCGGTGCGGTCGGTGGCGTTTTCGCACGCCGGAGG